>NC_057400.1:8354799-8455309 GCF_019320065.1 Cervus canadensis | reverse complement strand
CTGGGTCCAGACATGCCCGGGCGCCTCCCCAGGCTCATCCCCGCTGGTGCCTTTCCCCTGGGCCTAGGCCTCGGTTGAGGCCTCCTTGGAGAGGAGGTTGCTGGCAGGGGCTGTCTCCACACTGCAAGGTGCTGGAGCTCAGAGGGCCTCGTCAGAGGGAAGGGACCAGCAAGGGGCTGGATGCCCAAGACCTCTTTGGCCCAGCAGCCTCAGGGCAGCAGGGAGAGCAAGAGGCCCAGTGTGCCCCTAGGTCGGGTCTGCCCCTTCCCACACCGGCGGCCCGCCCAGCAGCTGCCTGACAGACTCTGGCTCCCCCGAGCTCTCTGCCGGTGCAGGGGGCAGGAACAGACGTGTGCATGTGGTTCTGCCTTGGCCTGGGAGTGTGGACCCGGCCTTGTACCTCAGGCTCAGAGCGCGCGCTCAGAGGGACACAGGGAAATTGAAGCACTAATCCCACTCTATCCTGGAAAGACGCTTTTCTCAGGCACGGACTAGGTGACAATTTAAGCGTGCTGGTCAGTGGAACAGCCCCTGGCGAGCAGTGCTTGCAATGCGGGTTCACCATTTGGTACTGAATAAACTTCTCTGATCACAGCAATGAAATGACGCTGATTGGTTAGACCTGAGTCACATGCTTGTCCCTGAACCAATCCCTGTGACTGAAGGAATGCAAAGTACTGGCTGGTCCATTATGAGTGATGTTCTCTTTACCTGGGATCAGGCGTCACACCAGCCCTACATGGGCTGAGCTAGGTATAGACAAAGGAACTTTGAGGTGTTCCCAGAAGAAGTGGGTAATTGATGATGAACGATTAAAGCCACAAACATGCCTCACAAGTGATTGTTGTGAGGCTGATTTTCAGAGAGCAAACTGAAAGAAAGACTCAAGAACCACAGAATCGGTGGCAGAAGCTGGACTTCTTCAGCTATAAAGTTTAAGAAAAGCAAGGTTCTCCTGGAGACTGTGAGATTCAGACAGACCCTGAGACCTTCATTCTGTCAAGCATTCTTCCCTCAGTTCCAGGCTGTCTCCAAGGCCAGGGAAGGGAAGCATTTCATGCTGGGAGAACAGGTTGCCAGACAGTCTCCTAAGGTATCTGGAGGCAATCCCACACAGCCTTCATGGGAGAAGGCTGGGGTCTTGACTAGGAGCCAGGAGTCTGGTGGCCCAGCTGGGTCTGAACGTCCAGGGTTGGCGGGAGGTGCCTTATGCACACTATCTCTCCACAGCACCATCTGCAGCTGCTGTCTGCCTTTGGCCCCAAAACAGCATTGCCAGTCACTTCAGGGGATTGCTGCACTTTCTGTAAGCAAGACTTGGGAAAGGCCACATCTGACACTTGGCTTCCCTCCTTGAAGTTAAAGACTCAGCTTAGGTCAAGAAACATGAAAAAAAAAATTAAAGAATGTGCAGCGTGATGCTTAAGAGAATGCAGCCATGCAGGACAGCACACCAGAATGTACATGCCAAGGAAATGAGTGAAGGGGGTGCCCAGAAAGGATATACGGCCTTGAGTTTGCTAAAGATGCTCTAGCAAGTTTTGGGTTTTTTTTTTTTTTTTAAGACCATCACAAGCAGAGAAAGGAAGCAAAACAAACAAAAATTTGGCAAGTATAATGAAATAGGATTGCCTGAAGATGCCTGGGTAGCCTGAGAGAAGGTTGGTAAGAGTCCCTGGAACTGAGAAACTAAAAGAAGAAATCAAGAAGTGCAAGAAGAGACAGGGCAGAAAAGTCCTGCCATTGTGGAAAATGCCTGGGACACAAGACTAAGATACTTCAGGAAAAAAAATCCCAGAGGTAGGAAAGGTTGAGGACTTTCAACACCAAACTGGAGGTTCAGTTTTGAGTTATAAAATAGCCTCCCTACATTCCCCTAAGCCTTTTGCACACAACTTCCTTAGGAAGAAAATATTTAGGAGGAAACAATGAGAGGAGTTATTTTCTACATTTAGGTTGACTTAGGGTAGAGGTAAAAAATGAAAACCATAGAAGGAAAGATGACTGAGCATTCAAGAGGAAAAGAAAGGCAGAACAAAACATTAAGCCCCTCAAAATGCACAATAATTTTGGGAGGAGGTTGGCTCTAATAACAAATGTGATAGAGGCTTGAGACATTTTTATTTGACTGTGAATTATAATCATCATGGAGGCTCTTCAAGTCAGGAGTGTTAGGTATTCATAGATATTTTAGTGTGAAGGGCTAAAAAGAACTCTAAAAATATGTTTGGTTATCTGAAATGCGGACCCAAAGGTGGCTTACATTGAATGATTTGAAGAGCCAGAACAGTCTTGGTGTGCTATAAAGGTTTAGGGACTTGTAAAATAATAGATACATGTATATGTATAACTGATTTCATTTTGCTGTGAATCACCTAAAACTAATACAAGAATGTAAATCAGCGTTACTAATACAATTTTTTTTAAAGGTTTAGGGAGATTGGAATGTTAGAGTGGATTTATCATGTGAGACCAACATACCCACCATGGAAGGGTTCACCTTTCAGGATACGATACCTTTTACCTTGGCTATGAGAAACAATTGTGTGATGGGATCACCAACATCCTTGAAGAGTTCAGTGCTTGCTCTTCTTTGTAGATCAGACATTATAATAAGAATTGTTACCATTGAACTAGAATCTTTAAATACAATGTGGATCATTGAATCCCAAGTGGTAGGGAGGAGTGTGGTTACTGTGATAGATAATAGGGTCAGAGTAGTAATCAGACCAGTCTAACTTACAGACATGTGGTACTGGCTAGTTGATCTTAGTATCACTAGAAAAGAAATAGATAGGCAGTTTATGATTTTTATTTCATTGATATAAACTGAAGAGTTCAGATAAACAGAAGTCTAACTTGAGTCATCATAGAAGGGACTCATAGCATGTCAATCAATTTCCAGACTTGAGTCAGTTTATAGACCCAGGGTCCCTTTGATGAACAACTCCAATACAATACCAAAAACTTATGTTATTAACTTTTTTCCCAGCCTACCTCAAAGGGACCTATGGTCATATACCAGGGAGAACGTGCACTAGGGAAAGGAAATAATCAGATCTTTTGAGGACTACCTGGACACTGGCTATGAACTAATTCCTGGAGACTCAAAGCATCACTGTGGCCCACCAGCATAGGGCCTTAAAAAGGTCCGGTGACCAGTAGAGATCTATCTTCGATACATCAGAGTGGGCCCTGGAGGTCTCTGAATCCATTCGTGCTTATTTCCCCAGACCTGGAATACTCAAGAGGAATATGTATATTCATAATCTCATAACTGTCAGAATCTCCAGGTTGGTTCCACAACCTGTGAAGTGAGGGCTATTATAGTAGGAAAGGCCAAGTGGAAGCCACCATAACTATCTCTACCTACAATACTAAGCAAATGCAATACTGCATTCCTGGGGGAAATGGAGAAATTATTGTCACCATTCATGACTTGAAAGGTGCAGAGTGTTGATTTCAGCCACTTCCCTTTCACATCTCCTATTTGGCCTGTGCAGAAAACAGATGGATCTTGGAGAATGACAGTGGATTATCATAAACTTAATCAGATGGTTATTCCAATTACAACTGATGTTCCAGATGTAGTTTCATTGCTTGAGCAAATTAACACATCCCCCGGTACTTGCTATGGAACTATTGATCTGGCAAACACTTTTTGTTCTTGAAACCTATTAGCAAAGATAGCCAAAAGTAGTTTGCTTTCAGCTGGCAAGGCTAACAATACACCCTCAATGTCCTACTTCAGTGCTCTATCAACTCTCCAGTTCTATGTCATGATTTAATCCATAGGGACCTTGGTCACCTTTCACATTCACAAGATATCATGCTGGTTCATTACACTGAGATATCATGCCAATAGAACCCACTGAGCAGAAAGTATGGCTCAGTGGTAAAGTATCCGCCTGCCAATTCAGGAGCTGCAGGAGATATGGGTTCAATCCCTGGGTAGGGAAGATCCCCTGGAGAAAGAAATGGGAACCCACTCCAGTATTCTTGCCTGGGAAATCCCTAGTAAGTCCCTGCCAGAGGAACCTGGCAGGCTCTTCTGTAGTCCATGGGTTTGCAAAGAGTTAGACACAATGGAGGGACTGAGCACAAGCCGGAAGTAGCAACTATTCTGTACACATTGTTAAGACATTTGCATGTCAGAGGGTGGGAAATAAATCTAACAAAAATTCAACTCAGTGAAGCTGATGGGGTCCAGGGGTGGGAGGGCATGTTAAAATATCCTTCTAAGAAGAAAGATAAGCTATTGCATCTGGTCCATTCTACAGCCAAAAAAGAGGCACGGTGCCAGGGGGCCTCCAGATTTTTGAGGCAACAAATTCTTCATTTGGGTATGCTTCTCCAGCCCATATACTGTGTAATCTCAAAAGTTACTAACTTTGAGTAGAGTCTAGAACAAAAGAAGTCTGCTATACAAACTCTTCTGGCACTTAATCTAGCAGACCCTACAGGGCTTGAAGCATCAGTTGCAATTAGAAATGCTGTCTGGAGACTTTGGCTGGTCCCTTTAGGTGAATCACAGCACAGGCTTTCAGGATTTTGTGATAAAGTCCAACCCTTCTCTGACTAACTACTCTCTTTCTGAGAAGCAGCTTTTAACTTTCTCTTGGGATTCAGGAGACTGAATAGTTACTTAATCACGGATCATCAGATTACCACGCGACCTGAGCTGCCCATTATGAACTAACCCACTAAACTATAAATTGATCAAGCACAGGAGCATATTATTACCAAATGGAAGTGGTATATAAGATATCAGACTCAAGCAGGTCTGAAAGGCACAAGTGAGTTCCAAAGAACTCACTCCAAGAAGAAATGCTACAAATGAAAATGATTACAACTCCTGCAACATTCTCTACTTCAGCCTGCATCCTTGACCTCATAGAGTGTTTCCTATGACCAGCTGACTGAGGAAAATAAGACTCTGGCTTAGGTAACAAATGACTCTACCTCTTCCCTAGGCATTACCTGAAAATGGACAGTGCAACACTACAGCTCATTTCTGGAATATTTCTGAAAGACAGGGATGAAAAGACAGGCAGAACTTTTATTAGTGCAACTGATTGTTGATAGGAAGGAGAGTTGACCAAAGGTACAAGTCCATGAGGACTTATGGGCTTCAGCCAATAGTTTGGATGAATAGTCAGGGACTTGGAAGGGATATGATTAAAATTGATGACAAGTGGGTCTGAGGAAGCGGCCTGTGGATAGACTTGTCTGAATGGGCAAATAATGAGAAGACATTTCTGTCCCTTGTGAATGCTCACCAAAGTGTGACCTTGGTGAAGAACATTTTAATAATGAAGTGGATAGAATGACCCCTTCTGTGGATAATAGTCAGTATCTTTGCTCAGCTATTCCTCTCGTGGCCTGATGGCCACAAAGTGGACATGCTGGAAGGAATGGAGGTTAAGTAGAGGCTCAGTAACGTTGACTTCCATTCCTCAAGGACAATCTGGATCCAGCCACTCTGAGAGCTCTTTTACCTGCAGCAAAGACCAACACTGAGTATCTAATATGACACCTTTCCCAGGGTAATCATCCAAGTACCTGGAGGCGAGTTGATTAGACTGTCTTCATCATGTAAGAGACAGCACTTATTCTAACTATATCTACTCTGGATATATATTTACATTTCTGGCATGCAGTGCTTCTTCCACATATATCCTCTATGGATTGACATAATGTCTTATCCACCATCAAGATAGTATTCCACACAATATTGATATGATGAATCACTTCACAAAAAAATGAAGTGTGGTAATGGTCCCATGCTCTTGGAATTTTCTAGTTTCAATGCATTCTCCATCATTCTGAACAGATGGCTTGATAGAATGGAAGAATGGCCTTCTGAAGACCCAGTTGCAGGTGCCAACTAGGCGGCAATACAAGTGGTGCAGGGTGATGTCCTGTATGTAGGATTAAACATACCCTGCTGTTTCTCCCATGGCCAGTATTCACAGGTCCAGGAATCAAGAGGTGGAAATGAGAGTGGTTTTATTCATTAGTATTTCCAGAGAGCTACTAGCAAAACTTGCGCTTCCCTTGCCTGAGATCTTAGGCTCTGCTGGTCCAAAGGACTTAGTTCCAAAGGGAGGAATGCTTTCCCCAGGGGACACAAAATGATTTCCTTGAATTGGGAGTTGAGACTGCCACTTCATCACTTTGAGCTCCTTGAGTCTCTGCATCCACAGGAAGAAAACAGTTGTAAATGGCAACTACAATGGATAACTAGTTGCAGAAACCAGGGTTGTAATAGTTATAAGTATTTATTCCTTACTTTTTATGGATATGTTTCAATCGTGTTCTAAAAAATATTTTTGTTTTCTTCATTTCTTATCCCCTTATCATGTAAGTTACTAATAATAGTGGGGTTCCCAGGTGGCACAGTGGTAAATAATCTGCCTGCCAATGCAGGAGATGCAGGAGATGCAAGAGATGTGGGTTCAATCCCTGGGTTAGGAAGATCCCCTGGAGTAGAAAATGGCAAAGCACTTCAGTATCCTTGCCTGGAGAATTCCATAGACAGAGGAGTCTGGCAGGTTACAATCCATGGGGTCACAAAGAGCCAGACATATAATAGTTAGCTTTATATCACAGTATTTAAATGATAAAATATCAAAGAAGAAGAGTAAATGTCATCCAAGGACTTTGCACATTCTTCGAGGGAAATAGCATTTTTTTGGTTGTATGCTGAATAGTTGTATCATTTTAGGTGTAAGTATAACTTTGCTACTGCCTTTATTTGGAGATTAAGTATGTTTAAGAAAAGATGTGTGGATCCTAAGTTAACAAGGGGTGCACCGTGATGGTCATTTTTATGTGTCAATTGTCTAGGCTGTAGTCTTCAGTTATTCAATCAAACATTAATCTAGGTATTGCTGTGAAGATATTTTGTAGACATGATTAAAGTCCATTGTCTGTTGACATTAAGTAAGGTAGATTATCCTAGATAAACTGGGCGCACCTGATTCAATCAACTGAAAGCCTTTAAGTGCAGAACTGAGATTTTCCTAAGGAAGAAAAAATCCTGCCTGTGAATACTAGCTTCAGCTCAGTAGCCTGCCCTTCCTGATGATCTTCCCTGTGGATTTCAGACTTGCCTTTCCAGCCCTCATAATCACGTAAACCAGTTCCTCATAATAAAGATTTTTTATATGTCTCCCACTGGTTCTGTTTCTCTGAACCCTAACTGATACAATTAGTTACAGGACTATGACAAGCTAAATGATAAGTGAAAAATTGTTAATAATATTCAACTGGATTCTGATGGTACCATCTGTTTTTAGTCTAAAAGTCCAGACTATCAATTCACACTGACCTGAAATTGTATCCTATCTCTATCACTCTTTAACCATGTAATTTGGGACAAGTTAGATACTCTCTCTGAGCCTCTCTCTTGAATGGGTTTGATGACACTAACCTTTAGAGTGTTAGGAGAGTTAAACAGAACATGTTGCACAATGCTTGGAGTATCACTGCAATAATTATCTTCATCATTATAGCAACTGATATGCCCCATGGTCAATCATACCTAGAAGATTGTTTAGGGGCATATTATGGTCTTCTCTTTTCAAGCCAGTCTATCTATTCTCTCCTTTGTATTATTCCTTTTCTGTGTGGTCCTGACTGAAATTGGTTGCTCCCTTGAAGGTGACAACCCACTCCAGTATTCTTACCTGAAGAATCCCATGGACAGAAGAGCCTGGCAGGTTCCATGGGGTCGCAGAGAGTCAGACATGACAGAGCATGCATGCACAAAATTGAATGAAATAACAAATAATTAAACAGAAAAGCTATAATCTTCCCCAGCAGTTGTCCAATCTAGACTCTTCAACAATAAAGTGAAGCAACTAAGTGCTTTTAATGCTCTTATAATCATAGCTTACCCTCTTAAATACAACAGCTTATTTAATTCTCACAACAACCCTATGGGGTATAGAAATGCAACTATCTTCCCTTTACCAATGAAAAGTTAGGCACAGACAGCTTAAAGACTTTGTGCACAGTCACATAGCTAGACGGTGGGAGAGCCAGGATTTGGACCCCAGCAATGTAGCTCCAGAGTCTGTCTTTAACCACTGTGCCACACAGCCCCTCATTACTGAGCGTGGTCCATCTGCCAGGAAGTGTAATTAAGTCTGGAAGGACAGGTCTGGAGGGCTGGGTGACAGGATGGATCCTGCAGACACTCCAGCAGATGGTGTGAAATGATGGTAACTTTCCTGGGTGACCCACACTGGGTGGCCTGGGAGAAGCTCATCCACTCCCTGCTGCTGCATTGCCTCCTTCTGTCGAGGTGAGAGATGAAGTCAAACCACAAAGTCTCCTTTTGTTTTCCTGAGATGATGACTTAAAGTGACAATTTGCTCAAATCTGTCTTTGCAAACCCGACAGGTCATCTGCAAAAGTTACCATAGTCCTCAGTTACTGAGGTGGAAGCTATTCAAGATTCTGACTGTCTGGGGGTTCAGCAAAGGACCATCCCCCTGGGGCTTGTATACCCCAAGATGTAGGGATCCATGAAGAGAATGTGTACTCTGTCCATGGTATCTGTGGGAGCACTGTGACTTTGGGAGTAAAAGCGAAAGAGAATAGACCTACATCCCTAAATGTTGCTCCATGGCCTGGCAGCAAGACCTGGAACTCAGCATAATAATGAGGCTCCCCTACACCCCTCTCTACCACTATTTCTCCCTAAGGATTCCAGTGTCCTAAGCTCATTCCTCATGTCATGAAATGTGTTCTCTGGAAAGGTCTGTAAAGTACTCACTGTAAATAACCCACCTCCCTCTCACAGATTGACCTGCAGCCTAATCCTTGCACCATGATACAGTAGACAGTGGCCCCAGATGCCAGGATTTGGGGAACCCAGGAGCAGATGGAAGGCACTTCTGTGTGGCAGAAAAATCTTTCCCTAGGCATGCCCCTGCTCCACACAGGTATGTCTGCCTTGTCTAACTAAGTCATCACCAGCTCATCCTTCTCAGCTTGGCTGTCATAAATCCCCTGGGAGCTTAAAAACTCTACTGCCCATGCTGTCCCCCAAACACCTAAATTAGGATCTCAGGGACAGGTCCCAGACTTCTGTATTTCAGAATCTCCCTAGGTGATTCCCATGTGCAACAAGGTAGGAAACAACTGGGCCAAGTCCTCATGAGAACTGTGGGGATTTGTATTTTCTACCTTCGGGAGTCCTTGTGAGTGCTAAGTCACTCAGTCATGTCCGACTCTGTGCGACCCTATGGACTGTAGTCTGCTAGGCTCCTCTGTCCATGGGATTCTCCAGGCAAGAATACTGAAGTGGATTGCCATGCGCTCCTCCAGGGGATCTTTCCAACCCAGGGATCAAACCCGCATCTCTTACGTCTAACCAGCATTGGCAGGCAGGTTCTTTACCACTAGTGCCACCCAGGAGTCCTTGAGTCGTTCAGAAAAGCTCTAAGCATCATGCCCAGTCTCTGTAGACTGACAGGGACTCTGCTATGAGATTATTTTCCTCTGGGAAGGAGCAGGTTCCTCTGAGCAGAATCAGATCAGGATGTGCATGAGTGTATGTGCGTAAATGCACCTGCTCCTGAGGGATGTGGGCATGTGGTTCTGTTTCACCAAATACCAGAATAATCAGAGACAGCTGTGCTGCTGAGGCATCATTGGCCTCAGCAAGATTGGTTTTGCATGGCTTCCAGGATTGCTGTAGGTGTGCTGTGGCTGTGAGAGGGATGGTCCCTTGCAGAAGGAAAATACACCACACATTTCTGCATCTCTGCATACTTGTGTCTGGGAACCGTCCATCACCAACAAAGCTGTTATACCTTTGCTGGCTTCTGCAGATCACGATTGCAGCAAGACAGAATTGGGAGGTCCTGCCTGAGTGAGGACACAGAGATATTCTGGGGTTGGTTGATTTGTTATGGGACCAACATTCAGTCCTTTGGATATTGGGATCACAACAGGAGTGACAGAAGTGTTTAAAATGGTACAGAGGCACAGCAGAGGCACCGTTGTTCAGTCGGGTCTGACTCTGCGACCCCATGGACTGCAGCACGCCAGAGCTTGCTCAACTTCATGTCCATTGAACTGGTGATACCATCCAACCATCCCATCCTCTGTTGTCCCCTTCTCCTCCTGCCTTTGATCTTTCCCAGCATCAGGCTCTTTCTTTTTTTTTTTTTTTAAATTTATTTATTTATTTTTTTTGTCATACATTGATATGAATCAGCCATAGATTTACATGTATTCCCCATCCCGATCCCCCCTCCCACCTCCCTCTCCACCCGATTCCTCAGGCTCTTTCTAATGAGTCGGCTCTTCGCATCAGGTGGCCAAAGTATTAGAGCTTCTGCTTCAGCATCGGTCCTTCTAATGAATATTGAGGATTGATTTCCTTTGGGATTGACTGCTTTGATCTCACTAGTTGAGGACATAAAGGGCTAGAGATTTTCCAGGTCTCCAGCCCTCATTGTAGCCATTCTCCTGTTACACACACACACACACAAAGAACCCAAATCAAGAATCCAAGTCGGGGCAGTTTTGCTTTTTTTTTTAAAATTTATTTATTTGTTGTCTGTGATGGGTCTTACTTGCTGCGTAGGCTTTGTCTAGTTTCAGCGAGCAGGGACTTCTCTTGGTTGCAGTGTGTGGGCATCGCACCGCGGAGGCTTCTCTTGTTGCAGAATACAGGCTTTAGGCATGGGCTTCAGTAGCTGCAATTCAAGGGCTTAGTTGCTCTGAGGTATGTGGGATTTTCCCAGACCAGAGATGGAACTGGTATCCCTTGCATTACAAGGTGGATTGTTAACCACTGACTGGACCACCAGGGAAGCCCCAGTTTTGCCTATTTTTAAAAAAATCTTAGTGTGTTGGAGAAGAAACTAACACTTCTTAGCATCTGTGTTAGGAACTTCACACAAATTAAAGTCTGTAATCCACAAAATAACCCCAAACCTGAAATAGGTATTTTTCATTCCATTTACAAATGATAAAACTAAAGAGGTCAGAAATTAGGTAGGTTTTCCAAAAGGGAGGAAATTTCAAAATTCTGGTTCACCCCACCTCTTTCTGACTCTAGAACTTGGTCTTTCTTCGCACCAGGTGGCATTGAGGGCTATGTTGAGATTTAATAGAGTAACTACTGCTGGTATTAATGCTATTAACTCCCATATCTCAAGCAAGTTTTGTGCACTTGTTGCAGTGAAAATGGAAGAAAAGAGAAATGAGGGATGAGTTTTCTTTTCTTTCCTGGGAACAAAGAAGATGGAGAGAATAGTGAGCAAGCCTGATTACTCCTAGTTTTTACTCTAACTGTTCCTAATCTGTTGTCTATTAATAAGCTTGCTTTTCTGTCCCCTAGCTCTGCATAAGCTATGTTCTGCAGCTACTATCCTTTAACTCTGTGTTAATTACATCCATATCTGGTATTCACCTTTACAGCACTCTCTTTGCAAATCACCCCTTGTAGTTTTATCTTTTTGCATTATAGAAAGAAGGCAGCAATCATCACACACAAGACAGTAGACCCAACTACCAGGCTAGGGACTGCCAGACCCAGTTACCCAGCTACCTGACGCCAACCTAGGACTGTTTTTGAAACCATGCAAGAGGAAGAAGAATACAAGATCATTACATCTTTGTTCTTCAACATCAGCCCCTGACTGTGAGCCCTCCTCTATACAAATACCCCAGATTCCTCATGAAAGGGGGACCACAGTTCTTGAGGCACAAGCCTACTGTGTCTCCCCTCTGCCAGCTGAGAATCAATGCCACCTTTCTATTTCCTCCAAACTCTGTCCCTGTATTTTTTATTTGGCTTCAGTGGGCTGAGAAAGACAAGATTTTTGGCAGCATCACATGGGGTATTCTGCATAAATTATCTTAGGTAGCTCTTACACAGCCTTGGGGAGTGAGTAATATTCTACTCATTTCACAGATGGGGAAACAAGCTCAGAGAAGCTAGGCTGACTCCTTGAGGTCCACAACCAGTAAATGCAGAGTCAGATTTGCCCCCTAGTCTTCACTTCTCATTTCTCTTCAAAATCAAGAGTGATAAGAGGCTCAGGACAGGTTTTCAGACTTCAGTAAGTATCAGAGTGGAAATCTTAGAATGCAAGGATAGGGAACCTCCACTGACCTCAGGCCACACTAAATGATGGGTGGTTTCTCTCCTAGTCTCTGCAAAAGGGCTGCTGGAAACTTCTAGAGTGACAAGCCTGCTGTAGACAAGACAGTGGGTGTTCAAAATGCCAGCATCACTTCCTTCGAAACATATGTCTGTTATTGCAGCAGATTTGTTGTGCACTTTTCCTGCAGACAAAATTAATATCTAATTCACTGCCCTCATCAGGCTATGATGTTTGCAAATGTAGACAATAGATATTTTCCTTTTTTGATAATGACAACAGAGAAGCACCTTCTAAAAGGCAGAGATATTAGCACACAGGCAGCCAGGTTGCTGAGACTTGTGGACAAATAATGAACAATAATTATTCTTCTTACATTTTCTCAAATTTCTAAATGAAAAAAAATCTCTGCTCCTTTAAGGCTCACACACTTTCACTTTCAGTCCCCCCTCCCTTTTGTCCTTTCTATTTTGGCATTTCATTTGCAAGAAGTCTCCATCTCCCTTATTTACATGTCAAAAAACTTGGAGCATCATGTGGTGAGGGTTCAGGCAGACACTGAATTCCATTCAATTCTCATTTCCTCTCTGACAGTCACCATTGAATCAATCATGTTCTCCCTGCCCTCTCTCTGACCACCTCGGAGGTCCCAAATCGCTTTTCATCTCATGTGTCAATCACCCTCAGACCATGTCCACTTTTCATTACTAACACGCCGTCACATGACCCTCTAATCTGTCACTTTCTGACAGCGGTTAGTGTGCCAATTGATTTAATTAGCAATCAATTAGCTTGTTACTATTGGAAGTAATTACCTTTTATAGAGAAAAGAGTACAGCTGGTGAGGGCAATAAAACTGCATTAATAAACCTGCATCTACTCCCCTCTGCACAGAGAGTCACTGCACTCCAGGGCTGGCCAAATTATGGGTGACATACACGTCTTCTGAATAGTCCGTGGGGATACATTCCCCTCCTTATTATGTGCAAAGCCCCTCTGTCATTGATATTACCCAGAATTGGTGTTTTCAGGGAAAGATTGAATTCATGGATTTCAATCTTGCTCTGAAAAGCTTATATTTTGGAGCAGGAAGAGAACTTGGAGATGCACCTGGATGCTCCCTTTTCCAAAAATGGAGTTATTAAGATTCAGAGTGGCTAAGTGACTTGCCCAAGGTCACACAGCTAGCCAGTGCTGAAACCCTGAAGAGAAATCAGCCTCCTGATTTCTAGCCCCCACTTCTCACATGTCTGGAAGGGGTCTCTTTGCACCATTCCTGCACCTCTGTAAGTTGCTCCTCTGCATCAGGGATCAACCATATATATGAGGGAGCCGGCAGGGAGGAGGGGGAAGGGAGGAAGAAGGGACATAAAGAGAAAGACTCATGGTCGAGAAGATAAGATTGTGATTTTAGAGTCACATTTTGAAAACTTGAGGGGAGAAAACTCAGCCATCCAATGAGATAGGGCACGGTGCAGTCTTGGGTGGCACAGAAGTGTAGCGATTTCTGGCACAATTGCCTCCTTGTACACTGACTTAAAATGCACCCTCCACCACTTCTGACCCAGGGCCACAGTACATTTCCCGCACTTCCTCTATTAAATTCAGCCTCCAAACTACTCCCCAGGCGCATGATGACTCGCTACATTAGCTCCGTGCTGAAGGAGAGGCAGTAATGAGATGACTAAGGAGACCCGGATTCCATTCATCATCCTGTTTGCTCCAATATAAGTGTTCTTTTATCAGCACTATTGGTACTGATGTCATCACAGGAGGCATAAATCACTTCACCAGTGACAGGGTCCTATTAAGGGTCATGGCCTAAAATCATTATTGACAAATTAAGGATCATACTTGGCCATTTTGTTGGCGTGCCCTCAGTTGGGGGTTCGCCTGGTTCCCGTATCTGGTTGGAAATTAAATAGTCATTTAGAACCCTGAACGGCTGTGTGGATTAACTCAAAGAGCAGCCACTTCCTCCTCTCCTTCAAATTTGAGAAACTCACAGTCGACTTCGGTTAAAGCAAGAACTCATCAGTGGAGCCTTGTGTCCTTATCATAAATTTTCCTCATTGCAGTGGCTGTGGGGACACATTACATGACATTATAGAGTGCATAATGGCACATCCTGGTCTTGAATCTGCTGCAGGCAGCCGGCGGGGGCTTGTCAGAGAATTACTGAGAATTCTCATTTGGAATGCTGTCACCTTTGTCCTTCTCCGTCACCGCCTAATGTGACTGCAGAGGACTTTTTTGGAGGGTGGATGAAATGTAGATGAGAGGGGGAAAGGTGAAGACTTAATACCATCATATTTTTCTATAATTTTGATATCATAAATTCAAAGAAAAATGACTGCTCCTACAACATTTGGCAAGATTAGTGTCCTTATATTTTTTAGGGTGAACACAAAAGTGGCTTCCCACTTAAGTAGCTTCCAATTTTGACTTTTAGTACTCATTTTAAGCAATTTATCTGGGCATGTGAGTAAATTCAACACTGGTAATCCATGGATCATTGGCAGGATTTTGGCCCCCCAGGAGTCATTTTAGAGAATATGGTCCTCAGTAGTGATGAAAGATGTTTTAAAAACACCTGAATAAATAGTCTTATCAAGTCTTCTGGTTGGAAAGAGTCAGTATTGGAATTTCCTCCAAATTCATCTACCCATTCAATGTAATTCCACAACAGTATTAATGGTATGTCTGTGTGTGTAGGTGAACTTCTATAGCTCATATGAAAGAATAAACAAGTAAAACTATGCAGGAGAATTCTATAAAGTAAAAATCATAGAGGACTCCTTGCTCCATCAAATTGTAAAACATATTACCAATGTGTAGTTATCAAAACAGTGTGGCAGCAGAACCAAGCTAGACAAGCAAAACAAGGAAAAGATGTTCAGAAATAAACACAAATATAAGAATTTAGTGTATAATAAATGATGCTTAAAATAATAGGGAAGAGTTGATTATTTGATCATTAATATCATAATTTGACTAATATTTTGGAGAATTGATTTACTAATGCATACTTTATAAAACTTTAACTTCCTAAAAAATATGTGCAAAATATGAACCCACAAAAGTAAGGAAGACACTTGCAAGTAAAAGTTTCTATAATTTTGGAAAAGGGAAGGCCTTTCTAAATATGACACCAAAAGCAGAAACCACAAAGCAATAAAGATGAAAGATTTAATTATATAATGATTTTACAAATATGGCAAAAATTTAAAATTAAGAGCAAAAAATAAACTAAGAACACATAAAGTAGACAAAGGGTAGATAAAGAGTGCCTACTCCAATAGAAAAAAATTGGATAAATGTAGAATCTGCCTGCAATTCAGGAGACCCAGGTTTGATCCCTAGGTGGGGAAGATCCCCTGGAGAAGGCAATAGCTACCCACGTTAGTATTCTTGCCTGGAGAATTCCATGGCCAGAGAAGCCCAACGGGCTGTAATCCATGGGGTCACAAAGAGTTGGACGTGACTGAGCAATTAGCACTTACTTCTTTACTTGTAAAGAGACTACTTATTAAAACAGAAAAATGGATAACCAATAATTTCAAGAACCACACAAGTAATTGAGGACATGTTTTCAAATAATAAAAACAATGGAAAAAACACCACTTTCACTTATTAAATTGGGAACATTTTAAAATAATACACAATGCTAGTGAGCATGTGAGAATTTAGGTACAATCATATTTTGCCTGTGGGTATATAAATTGTTACAATATTACTGAAAAGCAATTTGATAAGTTACCAAGGTCATTTTTAAAAAGTACATTTTTCTCTGGTGAACAACACAACTGCTAGAAATTTATACTAAAAAATACTTAATAAGTATGTGAAAGCATTCTTAGCATATTTTTCATGAAGTGCTATTTAGAACATTTTTGAAAACTGCTAAGGACCTAATTTTCCTATAGTATAGGAAGAGAATGTTTAACACAATATTATTTATTAAAAAAGAGAAAATGAAAACAATGTAAAATTTCAATAATGAGTAATTAGTGCAGTAGTTTTAGATCTACTTATATGAAAAGATTTTTTCAATATCTTTTTAAACAGAAAGCAGGTTGCAAAGCACGAAAAAGACAGATTTTTATGAGGGAGACATATATATACATAATTAGAAACTTTGGTAGACTTTAAATCTCCAATTTAATTTAGTCAATTTTAATGTGATTATGAGTTTGGTGTATTATATTAAATTTTTTTCTTCCTTGAAAAGCAGTACAAATTATAATTTTGCATATGGAGGCAAACAATACATGGAAAGTAAATATTAAATGCTAATATAATAAAGAAATTATTTCTTTGGGGGCCTTAAGCTCAAACCTTCAAATTTGTACTGTTTCCTTGTGGAATTATTCCATCAAACTGAAATTAAAACCAAAAGATCTAACTGGGTCTGGTCAGGTTGCCCTGCTGTTCCAGATAACTGCTGGAAATTTTCATCTTCCACAAAAACATCAAGCAACAATTATGATTGAAACCTTGCGTGGAGATCATACATTGATTCAGCTAATATTAACTGAGCACTTTTGTTTATCCCAGTGAACTTCCTGATGGGGTTAGGTTGTTATAACCAGTCTCTGAACATAATGGAGGGAAGTAGCAAAGAGTCAAAGCCTGGTTCTGGTGCCAGGAGAAGGAGGCCAGGTATCAGAACCCAAGCTTACAGTGACAATGAACCCAAGGCACGACTCAGGCGAAAATGCAAGGAATCTGACCGTGAACATCGGCAACTGCTGCATTTTTTTCTTTTTTTAAAAGGTTTATTTATTTTCAGTTCAGTTCATTCACTCAGTCGTGTCTGACTCTTTGCAACCCCATGAACTGTAGCACGCCAGGCCTCCCTGTCCATCACCAACTCCCAGAGTTTACTCAAACTCATGCCCATCGAGTCGGTGATGCCATCCAGCCATCTCATCCTCTGTCGTCCCCTTCTCCTCCTGCCCCCAATCCCTCCCAGCATCAGGGTCTTTTCCAATGAGTCAACTCTTCGCATGAGGTGGCCAAAGTACTGGAGTTTCAGCTTCAGCATCAGTCCTTCCAGTGAACACCCAGGACTGATCTCCTTTAGGATGGACTGGTTGGATCTCCTTGCAGTCCAAGGGACTCTCAAGAGTCTTTTCCAACACCACAGTTCAAAAGCATCAATTTTTCGGCGCTCAGCTTTCTTCACAGTCCAACTCCACATCCATACATGACCACTGGGAAAACCATAGCCTTGACCAGACGGACCTTTTGTGTTCGTTTCTGCTGTATGTCAACATGAATCAGTCACTTACGCCCCCTTCCTCTTGAACCTCCCTCCCACCGCCCATCCTATCCCACCCGTTTAGGTTGTCACAGAGCCCCACATTTGAGCTTCCTGGGGCATACAGCAAATTTCCACTGGCCATCTAATTCTGTACGTGGTAATGTAAGTTCCAATGCTACTCTCAGTTTTCCCACCCTCTCCTTCCCTCCCAGTGTTCACAAGTCTGTCCTCTATGTCTGTGTCTCCATTGTTACCCTACAGACAGGTTCATCTTTCTAGACACCATATATATGTGTTAATATACAATATTTGTCTTTCTCTTTCTGACTTACTTCACTCTGTATAATAGGCTCTAGGTTCATTCAATTCATTAGAACTGAGTAGTCAAACAAACTGCTACATTTTCAAGTTACATTTTTGTCACATTCATTCAAGAATTTTCATAGGTCATTTGCATACTAGTAAGTATTTTCAAAATACTTCCTGAGCTAGGTAACTGACCTACTATGACCTGGAAGTGAAGACCTCTGCTCTGTTGATTAGATGGGTCTGCCATACATATTGGGAAGCCAACTCCATCAAAAGTAACTTGTCTTCTTTTCTGGATGGTGGGCTGCTTTGGTGAAGAGACTGGGAGAGTGGGGATGGTGAGGGTTGCTTTATGGAGCTGAATCTGGTGGTATGAGGTCTCTTTCCACTAAGATTACTCCACAGCTAATTCTAGGACCTGGCATGACGACAGTTGATGGTGTTGGTAAGCCAGAGACCACCCGAGTATGGCAGGAGAACCAACACAAATATTGATGGCTAGAACGAGGAGTCAGGAAACTGGAAAACGGGAGAAGGAATGAGAACCAGGACACAATGGGTAACTGGAGGGCCCTTTTGGGCCAGCCCATGAGGGTAGAGATGTTGCCTTATGAGAGTCCCCACTCTCTCTGCATTGAGCTTTCCCAACTCCAGCCACAGCCAAGCCTCACCTGGAATAATCTTTTTTCAGGTCAACTTCCTTTTTGACTCTTAAGTGAATCCAAGTTTTAAACATTTTACACTGTTATTAAATGGAAAACCAGTCTCATTTACCATAAAGAGATGGTAACTTCAAAAGTATATAACACAAGCCAAATACTGTGGTGGTTGTTTAGTCGTTAAGTGTGTCCAACTCTTTTGCGACCCCATGGACCGTATCCCACCAGGCTCCTCTGTCCTTTGAATTTTCCGGGCAAGAATACTGGAGTGAATAGCCATTTTCTTCTCCAGGGGATCTTCCTGACCCAGAGATTGAACGCACGTCTCCTCCATTGGCAACTGGATTCTTTACTGCTGAGTTACCATTGCGTGCATGCGTGTTAAGTCACTTCAGTTGTGTCCGACTCTTTGCGACCCCATGGACTGAAGCCCACGGACTTCTCTGTCCATGGGATTCTCTAGGCAAGAATATTGGAGTGGATTGCCATTTCCTTCTCCAGGGGATCTTCCCAACCCAGGGATCTAACCCACGTTTCCTGCATCTCTGGCACTGCAAGCAGATTCTTTACCTCTGAGCCACTGGGAAGTCCCGAGTCACCATTAATATTGAGCATTTCCTGCTGAAGGTTCTGAGCCTAGAGTTCACTGTCTCCTTGTTAAAAAGGAACTTAACTGAAATTAGGGAGGCCATCAAGACCAGCACAACGGCCTTGAGCTCATCGAAAGGACTGAGAACATTCCATGGAATGCAGCTCTTGTTCCTATGTGGGCCTCAGTGGTTTTTAACTCCTTATTTTTGTGCAACACCTAAAACCATAGGCTACCCTGAACAAAATTACATTGTGAACCTCCCAAGGAGTGGCCTCCTTTTTCAGAGTGTGCTGCTCAGAGACCTAGGGACCAGTTGGGAGCAAGGTGTCCTGGAACAGAGGGATCCAGGGTCTCTGGAGCCTACTCTCAGTCTCAGTGTCTGATAGTGGCAGGGATGATGCCTGGTCTCATGCACGCAGGGTGCAAAGGCCTTTGAGGGAGGACCCCCAGAGGCAGGCTGTGGTGAACACATCCCTGTGACCCTGTGCAAAGACCTCGACTTGGAGCCTATAGGACATTCAGAGACCATGGGGCAGAGGTAGCCCCTGGCACTGAATGAAGTGTCACTGGAGGCTTGAGAAAGAGAGGTCTAAAGTGTCTGTCTATGGGGAAGATTCAGAAGAGGATGCAAGGGAGTGCTCAGGACAGTCAGGTCAGCCACAGGTGCGATGAGATGTCACCTAGAGCCCCCGCTAGTGGGCAGGAGGGGGGGGTGGGAGAACTGGGCGCTAGGACTCCCATCTCTCCCCCTCCTTTCTCTCTCCTCTTCCCCTCCATCTCCCCCACCCACACCTGCCACACCCTATCAGAGCCCTGCATCATCAGAGCAGCAGGTTCTGGGATCACACAGACCTAGTCCCTCATCTTACAAACAGCAAGACTGAGGCCCAGGGCAGAGCGTGCCTGTCCACCCTGGTCCATGCTTCCTGCCTCTCAGGGGCAGGCCTTGTCCACCAGCTTCTGGCCCAGTGTCATTTTTGTGCTCCACTGGCTGCCAGGGAGAAGCACATTTCTGACTGTCCCCTGGAGACCATTATGCCTGGTGACCGCAAGGTGAGAGGACCCATTCAGCCAGTCACAGCCTTGGGATGGCGGAGCTCTCCTGACAACCCCAAACTGCAGAGAAGATTCATTTTTTCTTTAAAGAAAGGGATTTTTTTTTTTTCCTTATAGGTACTGAGGACTCACAGTACCCTCTTGAACTTTTTTATTTTCCAGTTATAAGATTTTAGCCCTGAATCATTAGAGTTTTCTTCTAGAGCAAGTGACCCCCAATTTGCCGCGTCCTGGACTGCCCTGCGCTGAGTGCAGGCGGAGGGCACAGCCCCGCCCCTCTTCACTCCAGCCGCGGTTCAGGGCCCCTGCCCTGCCCTCATCCGCAGTGGACTTTGAGGGCTTGAGCGGGTCATGGCCACAGCCTGGCTCCAGGTCTGCCTCTAACACTGCGGAGTGTTAACTATCAGAAACTTAGGCTTCATTCAGCTCTCAAATCTTGAAGACAGAGCTGCAGGGAGAGAGACAGACAGAGAGAGAGAGAGAGAGAAAGGGAGGAAAGGAAGTAAGAAGGAGAGAGAAGAGAAGGATGAGAAATGTTTTTCTGGAAGGACTAAGGAAAGGAGATCCAAGATGAGATGCTCAGGGGAGATAATGGGAGCTGGAAAACAGGAAGTGAGCAAGTGGCCTGACGCGCCCCTCCTACCACGTGCAACCATAAAGCAGCTTCCTCACCTGCCGTCTGTGTTGGGAGGTGCTAGAGGACAGAGACACAGAGAGAGCCCTTGCTGTGGGTGCTGTCTCAGTGCTGCTAGGGGAGGTCGGTGTACCCAGCGAGGGACTGGAGAGCAGGACCTGCCTTGTTCCAGGCCCTCACTGAATGCTGGACAGTCTTTGGCTTAGCTCTGCAACGCGTGAGTGGGCAGTTGTATTTACAGGACTCTCTCCTCTGCGCCCTTATGTGACACCCGTGCCCCTTCCCCTGAAGGCAGGACCTCTGCCTTTCTATCACTGCACCGTCCACCCCTCACACCACGTTTGCCTGGCTCATCCCTGGGGGAGTCAATGGTGAGGGAACAGATGAAGGACTGAGTGGATGAAGGGTGTGAATGCGTTCAAGGGGGTGGGGCGCTGTCCGGGAGCCTTGGTAGCTTCGGAAGGTAGGTGGGGTGGGAGGGATCAGAGGAGGGACCCGAACGAGGTGCTCTGAGAGTACCTCACTGGTAACCAGCCCAGAACCACATGTGTCCTTGGCGACTTGGTTAAACTGAGGACCCCACTTGATCCTTGGTCATTTGGTGACACAGCCTAGTCACAGGTACAAGATGTCTCATTTTTTTCCTCTAGGTTTCATTAATGACAGAGAAGAGCAAGGTCTAGGGAGGAGCTCAAAGCAATTACTTTTGGAGATATTAAATTTTATTATTAAAAATCAACTCTAATTTTGCTTAAAATGTACTAAGAAAACATGTGGAAGAAAAGGAGAATAATTGCTCATAATTTCACATCTTTTTAAATTATTTGCATTAATAAAATTCTCCTACAAACCTCATCCCACTCCTTAGAGAAAACAAGTGATGACAGGATGATGGTTTGCAATGTATCTTTCTCATCTATTTCTTGTGCTTCCAGAGATATATTTATATACATATTTCTTTTTCTTCAAACATTGAAATGATGCCATACCTATCACTCCACAAATGGCTTTCAAATTTAACCATATATAATAGATTTTTTTCTACTTCAATACACTGAAGTCTACTTTATTCTTGTTCATGGCTGCATTGTTTTCAGTTTAATCACTACAGTACAACATATGTGTCTCATCCCCTATTAATGGACATTTCCACGTGCCCACTTTTATATCATTTCTGATCTTTGTTGTTACTTCAAAAATTGTTGTAGGAGAAATCCTTTGTACACATATCCACATTATTTAATTGTAATTTCTGTAGGACAGATTCTTATGTGAAAGATGGCTGGCTGTTAATTAAAATTGTAATAGATAAAATAAATTGTTAGGGAAAGTATTTTAGTTTATACTTTCCATCAGTGAAATATGAGAGTACCCATTTTCCTATACTCCCAGCAGTATTATGCTATCAATTAAAATTACACTTTTTGAAAATTTGGTAGATACAAAATGCACCATTATTACTGCCTTAAATGCTTTAAAATACTGTTTAGGATGAGTTCATTTTCATATATTTATTGTCTGTTAATATTTCTTTTCTGAATTTCTTGTTCATATTTTTTGCCCCTTCTTGTACTGATTTAAAACAAGAAAGTTATAACATATTGGAGAAATTGATCTTTGGTTATTAAATATGTTGCAAATGTTTAGTGGCATCTACCATTCAGATACTTTACTTTCATCTGGCTAATCATCACTTCCTTCCTTTTTACCATTTTTTGAGTTTGTGTCATGCTTACGCAGGCTTTCCCTGACCCCAGACTGTAGAATATAGTCAGCTCCACGGTCATTTAATGGTCATCCCAAGTGGCTCAGAGGTAAAGAATCTGCTTATCCATGCAAGAGACACAAGAGATGTGGGTTCATCCTTGCGTTGGGAGGACCCTCTGGAGGAGGAAATAGTAACCCACTCCAGTATTCTTGCCTGTTAAATCCCATGGACAGAGGAGCCTCGCAGGCTACAGTCCATAGTGTTGCAAGAGTCAGACATGATTTAGTGACCAAACCACCATCACAAGCTGTCTTTGCATCACTTATTGATTAACCTATTCTTTACCTACACATTTGACTCACATTGTAAATACTTTTTAAAATGTAATTTTATCTAAATATTTGAGAAATAGAAAGTTCTTGAGAGGTTTCCAAGACCCATTGAGGTCAAAACTATTTTCATGACAATATACATACACTGTAAAATCAATACACTCTCATTCTCTCATGTCCAGAAGCTATGTGACATGTTTTGGTGTTATTGCCCTGATGGCTACTGAAATGTGTGCTTGTTTAATCTTGCATTTCAAAAGTTTGTTTTGATTTCTAATAGGGTAAATATTGATAAATACAACTTACATAAAATTCTTTGGGGTCCCCAATAAATTTTAAGAATTATGTAAATAGGTCCTAAGACCAAAAAGTTCAGGAACTATTGGTCTAGGCAGATATAGTATGCTTATTCTATGACTTTGCATTTCCCCTGGCACATTCTGCCTGGCCTGAGAGTACACATACCCTAGACTGAGAGACAAACAGTGCAAGTGGAGAGAAACAGCACAGTTCTGAAAGGATTTATGTCACATCATCTGTCACCTCTACTTAATAATTATGTAAATTTGAGCAAGGAGTCTAGCCCAATACAGTCCCTAGACTGAATTCTACCAAAGTTTTCCTTTGGTAAAGATTATCAAGACTCTTTTCCAAATCAAGATGCAAAAATTTCTGGCTCCTGAGATTTCTGTTCCTGGCTCATCTTGAAACTCTTTAGGAAAGAAAATCAGTTTGTGTCTTACTGGTCAAGAGATGCAATAGAACTCCTAGGCTGAGGGTTTTGGTCATTTATTTTCTGTCAGATGCAGCTTCTACTCCATGGGATGGAGAGACTGGGATTGGCAGTGATCTGGCCCCTTGAAACTCAGCATGGTGCCCTGGAATCATTGCAACTTACAAGCCTGACATTGGCAGTCAACCCTGCCAGCATGTAGGGATATAATAAGATGGGAAAAGACAAGGGTCATCAGAATTCAAGTTCAACAGGCATTGCAAATATTGTCTAGTAGTGAGCATAATGTTTATCTTGTGAATAAATGGCCTTTCAAACTCCCCAAGGAGCAGTTATGCAATATGTACTTGTAAACACTTGCTTAATAGCAAGCTCACTACCTCATGATATAACCCTCACTGTTGAACAATTTGCATTATTACCTCTATCTAGACTGTGCTTACCCTCCTCTCCCCACTACACATAAACACACAGAAGCTTTGGATGGCAATTGCTACTTCACTTGCATGTCAGTTCCTTCAGAAACCCCTCCCTGACTCTTCCTCCCCTAATCTCTGTCTAGTGGGTTGAAGATACTTCCTTGTAATCTTAAAGCACACTTGCTTACCTTCAGCTTGCTGGAGAAGACTCTTAAGAGTCCCTTGGACTGCAAGGAGATCAAACCAGTCCATCCTAAAGGAGATCAGTCCTGAATGTTCATTGGAAGGACTGATGCTGAAGCTGAAGCTCCAATACTCTGGCCACCTAATGTGAAGAGCAGACCCATTGGAAAAGACCCTGATGCTGGGAAAGACTGAGGGCAGGAGGAGAAGAGGGTGACAGAGGATGAGATGGTTGGATGGCATCACCGACTCAATGGACATGAATTTGAACAAACTCCAGGAGGTAATGAAGGACAGGGAAGCCTGGCATGCTCCAGTCCATGGGGTTGTAAAGTCAGATATGACCTAGCAACTGAACAATAACAACAAATGCAGTTAGACAGAATGATCTGCCATAACAAATCACAACAAACTGGGTGGCTTTTAACAGAAATGTATTCTCTTACTGTTGTGGAGGCTAGACATCTAAAATTGAGGTGTTATCCAGGCTGTGCTTCCTCAAAACTCTCTGAGGGGAAATCCTTTCTCCCTCTTCCAGCTTTTACGGGTGGCAGCATTTCTTACCTTCCCTGGCTACATCACTGAAAGAGGGCATAGCAACCTACTCCAGTATTTCTGCCTGGAGAATCCAATGGATAGGGGAACCTGGTCCATAGAGTTGCAAAGAATTGAACACAACTAAAGTGACTGAGCATCCACTTACACACTCCTCTTTTGAGGAGTCGCTATTCTACCCACTACATAGAAGGTAGTAAAATGGATACCTTTGGATCGAATTCAGCCCTTTCCTGCATAATCTTTTGTGCATTTGAACATTTCACCTAAGTATTTAGTTTTCCAAGTTTGGAAAAATCAAAAGGTCTTTAAATGTTGGGACTGCCTTTCCAAAGGCATACATCAGGGGAGCCGAATGGAAGTTGCACCTTTTAGGAGATGTCTATGTTCTCTAGTTTACCAAGTCCTCACCACTTCCCAGTCCAACTTGACTTGACTTGTCAAGTCCCTATAGGCTTTTGACTTGGTGACTCATAATTTAGGCTTAGTAATTATTGCTCCCACCAGACATTAAGTTGTCTTATTTGACTTTGCATTTCTAGAATCTAAGTTAGTACATAATACAGAGTAGTTTCTCAAAAAAGAAATTTGTCAGATTAAAGAATGTAGAATTTATACTGAACAGAAATCTGTTTTCCTTTCATTCCTATCTGCAAACAGGTCTTTTTCCTGAAATCATAGCCACACAGAATGAAGGTTGCCTTTCTTCCATTTAAAAATCCTATACAGTTAAAAACTCTCCTTGCGTGGCCCTGTAATAAACCTTTCTCTGTTCTCCCCAAAATACTTAATGTACAAGAGGATAGCCACAATTGTACTAACATTAACTCTGATTATATCTCTATTAACAAAGAGGGGTGTTGGGAGGCAATCTAAGATGGTGGTATAAGAAGATCCTTGCAGAGAATGAGATGGTTGGATGGCATCACTGACTCAATGGACATGAATTTGAGGAAACTCCAGGAGATGGTTAAGGACAGGGAATCCTGGCACGCTGCAGTCCATGGGATTGCAAAAAGTCAGACATGATTTTGCAACTGAACAATAACAACAAATGCATTTAGAGATAATGATCTGCCATCTATGCAAATCCAATGCACACACCAATTTTATAGTTACACATAGAAAATTCACTGCTAAAAAAGAACTGTTAATTGGCTGAAAAGATCTTTCACAACAAAGGATAAAAGGAGCATGTGGGTAGGAGAGGCAGAGATGCAGAATCACAGAAAAACCCATACCTGCTATGGCAACCCACAAGAGGGAAGGATCCTGTGGATCCAGAGCTATCCCCAAAGGAGAGAGAAGTTCAGGCCTCATGTTGGTCACCCTAGCACTTGGGAGCTGCACTGGAGAGAAGGAGCCCCCAAAACATTTGGCTTTGGAAACCAACAGACCTTATGTCTGGGAGCTGTGGGAGCTGTGGGGAGCTAAGATACTCCTTTTGAGGGATGTATGTAGTCTCACTAATCCTGGGACCCGGTACAAAGGCAATAGTTAGAGAAGTGTCTGGACTATCTGTGAAGGAGATTCATTTGTTAATCTAAAGCATCTACCAATGGGACAGGGGTGAGTTGGGACTTTCTCTGGGAGTGGAGATGTTGGCAAGTGCCATTTTTGTACCATATGCCTTTGTAGTGCAGGTAAGGAACATGTGGACACAGTTGCTAAAAAGCCATAAGCTTGTCTTGCGTCCGTTCTCTTCTTCTGCATTGCTGAAGCCCTGGATGTGCCCTGCCCTCAACACACTCCCACAGCCTCTCTAAAACCAGCAGGTAAGCACATTTCACACAGAAACAAACACCTTTTAATCACCTAGCCCTGGTGGCCAGAAGGGCTTATGTTCCTGGGCCCCACAGGACTGAATAATTAAAGACAGTGCTGAGCAGGCTTTCACACCCAGGACACTGCAGAGACAGCAGACTGAAATGTATCGCCAGGCTGCCTGTGAAAAAGGCCCATTTATTTGTCTTAGAACTTCAACCTGAGGGACAGGCTTCTGGTTTGCTATATACCTAGAAGTGGGAGGCACTCTCATCGAAGACAGGCAGAGAGACACCATTCTTATTTCTTCCCTTGGTCTCATCACGGCTTGCTGGCACATCTTAAAAAAGAGCATATTATAAACTCATTTGAAGCCTCAATTTTTGCCACTGTCACTCAGAGAACATCTACAGATCTCTTGGTCTGGAGGTCAGCAGTGATTATGAATGCAGTACCACCAGGCTATATACATTTGCATACTTTAAAAGCTGCTGCATTAGGAGCTGGCTTCCAGTCAGTGTGAAACTAGGTGCTGACTGAGATCCATCTCCCTGGAACACTGACAAGTCTTGGCACACCCTCAACAGCCAGGACCTATAAAGAATAAACCAGGCTATGTAGACAATCACAAAGGTTCAAGAAACAACCAAGAATTATGGTAAGGTTGAATGATAAGATTCATCTCGTGCACATGCCACATCTGAAATACTGGGAAAGTTAGCTATTCTGTCTAATATTTAGAAACACAGAGGGTCAAGCAAAATTAGAAAACAAAGAAATAAGTTCAAAAAGAAACCTCAGAAAGAGGCCTTAATGAAATAAAGATAATTAATCTTTGATAAAGAATCCAAAGTAAGGGTCATAAAGAGGGAGAAGAATGAATGAACATGGTGAGAACTTCAACAAAAAGCTAGAAAATATAAGAAAGTACCAAACAGAAGTCACAAAGCTGAAGAATACAATAACTTAACTGAAAAATACAGTTGAGGGGATTCAACAGCAGACTACATGGAGCAAATAATGAATTATTGGGAAAACAGGAGAATGGAACTCACAGAGCACAAAAAGGGAAATGAATTTTAAAAAATAAAGATAGCTTAAGGGGTCTATGGGATGATATCAAGCAGAATAACATTCATATTATAGAGGATTCAGAAGGAGTAGAGAGAGAGAAAGGAAGGTAACAGTTATTTAAAGAAATAATGGCTAAAAGCACCCCTAACCTGGGAAAGAAGACAGGTAACAAGGTCCAGGAAGCACAGAGTATTCCAAATAAGATGAATTCAAAGAGATCCACACCAAGACACATTTTAATTAAACTATCAAAAGTTAAAGACAAAGAATTTTAAAAGAAGCAAAAGAAAAACAACACGTTACACACAAGGGAATCCCTACAAGGCTGTCAGCTGGTTTTTCAGCAGAAACTTTGCAGGCCAGAATGCAGTGGCCTGATCTATTTAACGTGCTGAAAGCAAATGCTTTCAACCAAGTACTCTATCCAACAGGGTTATCATTCAAAACTGAAGGAGAGAGAGAGTTTATCAGACAAACAAAAGCTAAAGGAGTTCATACCCAACTTACATCAATGGATTGGTCATCCAGATATAATTGGCCTTACAAGAAATGTTAAAGGGAGTTGTTTAAGCTGAAAAGAAAAGGTGCTATCTATAGAGACAAACACATAATAATAAAAATCTCACTGGTAAAGGAAAATATACAGTAAAAGTCATAGACTATTTACAAAGCTAGTATAAATGTTAAGAACAAAAGTAGTAATTATAACCACAATAAATAGTTAAGAGATACACAAAATTTAAAAATATAAAATATAACATCAAAAATATGAAACATTGGGGAAGGGAAAAATGTAAAGTTTTTAGAATGTGTTCAAACTTAACTTTTAGAATGTGTTCAAACTTTACTTGTTCAAACTTTGACAGCTTAAACCATACTATTTTATTTATATAAGCTGTTAGATGTACATTTCATAGCAATTACAAAGCAAAAACTTAGAGTAGATACAAAAAATATAATGAGAAAATAGTCTAAACATAACACTAAAGAAAGTCATTAAACCACAAAAGAAGAGAGCAAAAGAAAAAGAAATAAAGAGGAGCTACAAAAGGAAAACAGGAAATAAGTAACAAAATGTCAATAAGTACATACTTATCAATAATTGCTTTAAATGTAAATGAACTAAATTCTTCAGTCAGAAGACAAAGAGTGGCTGTATGGATAAGAAAACAAGAGTCATCTATATATTGCCTACAAGAGACCCACAACAGATGTAAGGACAGACACAGATTAAAAATGAAGGGATGAAAAGAAGATAATCCATGCAAATAAAAAAGAAAAGAAAGCCGGTATAGCTAAAGTCAGATAAAACAGACTAAAACAAAGACTATAATTAATAAAAGACAAAGAGCGGCATTGCATAATGATAAAGAGATCAATAAAACAAGAGGATATAATATTTGTAAATATTTATGCACCCAAAAATGGAGTATCTAGATATATAAAGAGAATATTAACAGACCTGAAGGGAGAAATAGATAGCAATACAATAATAGCGAGGGACTTTAATACCCCACTTACATCAATGGATATATCATTCAGACAGAAATTCAATAAAGAAACAATTTTAAATGACACGATAAACCAGATGACCTTAAAATATATATATATATATATATATATATATAGAACATTTCATCCCAAGGTAGTAGAATACATATTGTTCTCAGATGTGTAGGAAACATCTCTAGGATAGATCACATATTAGGCCACAAAAAAATTATCAATAAATAAGATTGAAATCATATCAAGCATCTTTCCTGACCACAAAGTTATGGAACTAGAAATCAATATGTGGAGATTAAACAATGTACTCCTGAACAACCAATAAGTCAATTAAAAAATCAAAAGGGAAATTAAAAACTACTTTAAGACATATGAAAAAGGAAATATAAGATTCTAAAATCTATGAGATGCAGTAAAGCAGTTCTAAAAGGGAAGTTCATAGAAATGCAGGCTTACATCAAGAAATAAAAATCTCAAATAAACAATTTAACTTTACACTTAAGAAAACTAGAAAAAAAGGACAAAGTCCAAAGTTAATAGGAAGCTAATAATAAAGATCAGAGTGGAAATAAATGACATGGAGCCTGAAAAAATCAGAAAATAGAGACTGGCATTGAAACATATATATTACCATATGTGAAATAGATGACCAGTCCAAGTTCTATGCACAAGTTCTATGACCAGTCCAAGTTCTATGTCCCTCTGGGACAACCCAGAGGGATGGGATGGGGAGGGAGATGGGATGAGGGTTTGGGATGGGGGACACATGTACACCCATGGCTGATTCATGTCAATGTATGGCAAAAACCACTACAATACTGTAAAATACTTAATTGCATCCAATTAAAATAAGAAAATATCAATGAAGCTAAGAGCTGATTCTCTGAAAAGATAAACAAAACTGGCAAACATTTAGCTTGACTCACCAAGCAAAAACAAGAGAGGGCTCAAATAAATAAGGTCAGAAATGAAAGAGGAGGAGTTAAAACTTATAACATGATTTTTGGGGAAAGATTATGAAGCTGCTGTGAACAATCATACACCAACAAATAGGACAACCTACAAGAAAATGGGAAAATTCTGGGAAAAATGCAACCTTCCAAGACTGAATCATGAAGAAATAGAAAATCTGAATAAATCAATGATTAGCGAGAAGATTGAGTCAGTAGTAAATACCCCCTGCCCCACAACAAACTGAAAATTGAGCACCAGAGGGCTTCACTGGTGAATTTTACTGAACTTTCAAAGAAGATTTAACACCTAGTCTTCTCATCTCTTCAAAAAGATAGAATAGGAGGAAATGCTTATAAACTCATTTTGCAAAGCTAGCATTACCTTGATACCAAAATCAGACAAAGATGCCACAAAAAGAAAATTACAGGATAATATTCATAATGAACATAAATGCAAAAAATCTTCAATAAAATATTTGGAAACTGAGTTCAAAAGTATATTAAAATCACTGAGCACCATGTTTAAGTGGGATTTATTACAGGAATATAGGGATGGTTCAATATTTGCAAATCAGCATGATACACCATATTAGTAAAGTAAGGGATAAAACTCATATGATCATCTCAATAAAGGCAGAAAAAGCATTTGACAAAATTCAATATCCATTTACGATCAAAAAAATGAAAAGAGAACCTACTGAATGGGAGAAAAATCATATATCTAATAAGGTGTTAATATCCAAAATATAAACGGAACTCAGACAACTCAATAGCAAGAAAGAAAAAAAAAAAACCCATGCACCCTGATTTTATAATAGGCAGAGGATCTAAATAGACATTTTACATAGACATACAAATGGCCAATAGACCCTTGAAAAGATACCAGTATCTTTAATAATCAGAGAAATGCAAGTCAAAACAGCAATGAGATGTCACCTCACACTTGTTAGAATGGCTATTGTGAAAAAGGCAAAGAATAACAAGTGTCAAAGAGGATATAAAGGAAAAGAAACCCTGGAACATTGTTGATGGGAATGTAGGTTGCTGTGGACACTACGTTAAAAAAATAGAAATTCCTCAAAAAATTAAAAATAGAACTTTCATGTGATCCAGGTATTCATTCCACTTCGGGTATTTATCTGAGGAATACAAAGACAACTAATTCTAAAAGATATATGCACCCTTATGTTTAGTACAGCTTTATTTATAATAACCAATATATGGAAACATCCTGAGTACCTATCATTGGATGACTGGACAAAGAAATAATGGGTTACTACTTAGCCATTAAAAGAAGGAAATGTTGTCATTTACAACGACACAGATGGATCTCGAGGGTATTATGCTAAGTGAAATAAGCCAGACAGAGAAAGACAAATAACATGTGGTTTCACTTGTTGTTCAGTCACTAGGTCGTGTCCAACCCTTTGTGACCCCATGGACTGCAGCCTGCCAGGCTTCCCTGTCCTTCACTATCTTCTGGAGGTTGCCCAAGCTCATGTCCATCAAATAGGTGATGCCAACCAGCCATCTCATCCTCTCACCCTCTTTTCCTGCCCTCAATCTTTCCCAGCATCAGGGTCTTTTCCAATGAGTCGGCTTTTTGCATCAGGTGGCCAAAGTATTGGAGCTTCTGCTTCAGCATCAGTCCTTCCAATGAGTATTCAGGGTTGATCTCCTTTAGGATTGACTGGTTTGATCTCCTTGCTGTTCAAGGGTCTCTTAAGAGTCTTCTCCAGCACCACAATTTGAAAGCATCATGAAACTAAAAAACAAAACAAATAAAAACAACATAGATACAAAAAATAGACTGGTGATTACCCTAGGAGAAGGGGTTTAGGCGTGGGTGAAATGGGTGAAAGGAGTCAGTTTTACGGTGATGGATGGTAACCAAACTTAATGTGGTGAACACATTGTATTGTATGTGTTAGTTGCTCAGTTGGGTCTGACTCTTTTTGACCCAATGGACTGTAGCACGCCAGGCTCCTCTGTCCATGGAATTCTCCAGGCAAGAATACTGCGGTGGGTTGCCATGCCCTCCTCCAGGGGATCTTCCTGACCCAGGGATTGAACTCGCAGCTCCTGTGCCTCCTGCATTGCAGGCAGATTCTTTACCGCTGAGCCACCAGGGAAACCCTAAAATGATGACATCTTCCTTCAAAAATTTGCTTTTATTTCTGGCACGAAGTTAGGGAAGGGGTAGTATGTCTTATTCCAATTTAGGGAGCTGATTTTCGGGACTAATTTATTTCACCACCACGTTTTCATGAAGACTAATCTATTTCACGACCATTTCTAGAGGAGGCATTGTGGGGGTTCCAGCTGAAGCCTGGGGTGTCTGCCATGACCCCTCCTGCTTGATGAGCCTGGACTCTAATATTTGGCCATGTCCCTCAGCCTTATCAGACTGCTGAATGCTCTCCTCAGCTCTCAGTAACTCAGTCAGGGCTTTTTCCTGTTTTCAGCCTCTAAACCACCACACTGGAATTGACGAATGCCCTAGTGGGGAAAGAGGCAGTAAAACTGAGGACCATTTATCTTCCCTTTTCTAAGACTCTCACGAATATGTATCTGCGCTGGCATAGTGGTTCAGCCTTGTAGGAGACAGGAGAGAGGATTCCTCAATGAGCTTCAGCCCTCTGTATGGGAGATGGTAGTTTAATAAGAACATTTGGGCTCCTTGACCTTCCTCAGCATGTCCAGATCAGTCTGCTGAAGGATGACATCTCTGTGTTCCCCACTTTTGACCTTGGGAAGAATCCAGCAGAAAGGCCCCTGGGAGGGCAAAGGCTCAGACCCTGGAGCCCCAGTATCTTTGTTCTCAGATCCTCTAACTGATGAAAGACAGCACAGCGTTTCTCACCCTTCTACTCTTTGGTTTCTGGAATCTTTACCATTTTGAGAGCTCCTGAAAACTTAAATAGATGTTTTGAAGAAAATAATGAAACAAACGAAAAACCCTCAGATTTTCTAGTTGTTCTCAGTAGAAAGACTGATCTGCCAGAATTAGGTACCAGCAACAGAAGTGGAAGCAACTTAAATTTTAAAATTACTTCACAATCTCAAATGATTGCAAATACTCCAGCCAATTTATGTCTAAGATCTCTAACATTAGGAAGGGCCGAATAAAGACTCCCTCCCTCTAAGGAGACATCAAGGAAGTCTCACAGAATATTCTTTACATTTGATTAGCTTAAAATTAATCCTGTGGCTACAGTGAGATGCAAGGGAGGCTGAGAAATATAGTCTTTAGACTTAGTACATAGTTATCCAGTTAAAAGTCAAGATTTTATTCCTAAGGACAAAGGCGAGAATGTATGCTGTGGGTGAACAATTAGCACTCACTATATATAGGGATGTTCCAAAAATATCCTTTATAAGAAATTTCCTAGCTAGTCTGAGAAATAACATAAGAGCTATGAAGATGTTTTGGGGGCAGGCTTCTATACAAAAATGTACTAAATTACAAAAGAATGATATAAATAATGTCAGATTACCATAAGGCACAAAATTATATTTCAAGGCAGAGGAAGGAAAGGTGGCCATAAGTATAGGGGTTGTAGACTTAAATGCTACAGCCATCCAGAATCTTACTGGCATGGGGTAGCAAATCCCACATTCTTTGCAGTAGTAACTGATGGAGCCTAGTAGGGACCACTTTCCCACAGTGGCCGATTTGCCAAACTCTTTAATGTCATAGACTCTGGAGGCTGGATCTGGATTTGGCCATGAACATGACTAATAAGTGGAAGAACTGAGTCTGGACATCAGCGTGGTTTCTTGAAGAACTGTCTTTAGAGTGGAAGTGATCATATCTGGATCCTGGCCTTGTCACTTACCTTCTAACCCTAGAAAAGCCATTTAACCCCATTGAGTCTAGTTTTCTGTATGCTGCTAAGTCGCTACAGTCGTGTCTGACTCTGTGTGACCCCACCAGGCTCCCCCGTCCCTGGGATTCTCCAGACAAGAACACTGGAGTGGGTTGCCATTTCCTTCTCCAATGCAGGAAAGTGAAAAGTGAGAGTGAAGTCGTTCAGTCGTGTCCAATTCTTCGCGACCCCATGGACGGCAGCCTACCAGGCTCCTCCGTCCATGAGATTTTCCAGGCAAGAGTACTGGAGTGGGTGCCATTGCCTTCTCCGACTAGTTTTCTGTATAGAAAGGAGTATATAAATACTCTTCATAGGAAAAAACCTCAAAGGACTGTTGTGAAGCTCAAATTAGAGGACACTGCACTCCTCAGGACAGCTAGTCATTAGGAAATATGTTCTCCCAGTGTTCCCTTTCATGGGTAGACACTGAGGCAGGCAAACCCCGCGGACACTGGCATCTGGGGCATTCATTGTTTGGTCAAGTGACAGCCGCCTGTCAGGTGTTGTCAATCACATGCCACCAGGCGCGAGCTCAGGGACTGCAAACACGGTGGTCTGCACCCCGATAAGTCCTCTTTGTTTTACCCTCATGCTTCTGACTCCTCTTGGCTGGTTCCCAAATCTTCAGTATTAGATTGGATAATCCCACTTTTAATAATGCTCAGGATATTTGCCTCTCTTGGGGGACTGTGATCACAGCAGTGGAGGGTATTAAAATAGAGCTGAATGCCATGCAGAACACTTACCCTTTAAGCTGTGTATGTGAGCATGGTGTTTTGCATGTGTGCACACAAGGGGTGTGTGTGTGTGTGTGTGTGTGTCTATGTGTGCCTTCTAAGATTTTTTCATAAATAAAATATTACACTGAGCACTCAGTTTATTTGCAATGTTAAGAGAAAACACTGCAGAATCAGTTTAAAACTCAGGTTTTCTAAATCAATGAAATTATTGACTTCTAAATTTTGTGTTTTTATTTCCCCTAAATGGCATTAGCTCAGCATTAGCCTTAAGGGCATCGTAACACTTCATGAGACCCCAGGAACACTAACTTAATACACAGTTGAATTTAAGTTTTTGAATTATGCTTGATATTTTTAAACTTAGCATAAACTGAGTAGTAATCAGGGATTTGACTTGCTTCCGTTTATAATAATACATTTTGGGGGCCATTTTTTTACCCCCTTAGCCTATTTCAGTAATCAAGAAGCTACACTAAAACATAATTGGTAGAGAACAGAGAAAAGAAATATACAGAGTTACTAATATACACCAGGGTTTAAGCTGACATGAAATTTTATCTTAATTATCGGACAAATTTGTACTCCCACTATCTAATTCAATTTGCATGCATCGGTAGACACTTATTAAAGGTAATATTACATCTGTCATTTTAAGACTGGTGAGAATTTTATCATATGAGCTGCATGAAACAGCCACTCTATTATGTACAGAACTCTTTTGTATGGCTTAAAATAACCAGCATTGCATCCTAATTAAGTATTTTTTGTAATTGTCTTCAAGGTAGTCATAGTCTTGTCCATTTTGTGTCCATCTTGTAAGTTATTTGGACACAGAATTGAAGTTGCAGGAATGTACTTCTCCTCCCCTCTGCTTTTGCTTTCTGAATGAAAAATGAGAGCTTTACTAGTAAAATGTAAACTGGAATCAAATGTTCAAATAAGGTTTTATGAGAGGCATGCAATGCATACACCCATCTCAGAATTCTCCACTGGATTTAGAATTCCGCTGTATACAAATACATTAGGCAGCTGAGGCATTAGCAACTGAATACATTAGGGTTATTTCTGAGATGAGTTTGTTAGATTTGTACCTTTGTACAAAATGAATTGGTGGAGTGCTAATATAGCATCATCAATTCAGGATAACAATGGCAGTTTCTGAGCATGAAGCCCTAAAATGCCTTTAGACGTTGATACTCTACATTCCCCAAAAGAAGCCCACAGATTTCTGCTTTGCCTCTGTAGGGTTGGAGATAAAAATCTCATGAAGCACTCATCTAATTGTAAGTTCACTCTTCCTGCTACAGCCATCTTGGTTTTGAAACTCTTTTGTTCTACTCACCAAAGGAAATGAAAGAATGAATTGAGGATGAAAATAAGAGTCAGCATGCCAGGAAAAAAAAAGAGAGGGGAAGATCCAGTAGAGCAAACGTGCCCAGATAGGAACTGCTGGTCCAGGGCTCTGGGGAAGGGTGGAAGGTGATGGTGGGAAGTCACTGGGCAGCAGGTCCCCTGCCCCAAATCTGCCTGGTTTTCCCGGAAAGCTGTGTCCTGCAGGAAACGGAAGAATTAAGCATTATGGGTTTTGACTTGCTCACCCCCGGACCCCCGAGTGCATTTGACATGCTCACCAACCCCTTTTCTGCTTGGTAACAGGATTTGTTTTTTCTTGTCTTCTTTTTTTAAAAAAATGTACAACCTTTATCTGTGGCTGGGAAAAAATCTCCCCCAGAGTTCAACCAGACGTCATCCACTCAAGAGAATTGTTACAGTGCCCAGTTGGTCACAAGGCTGCCTTATTCAACAGGAACTTTTTAAAAAAAATTAATCATGACATTTTATCATAGGGTTTTTTTTTTTTTTTAACTGAGACCAAACCCAGTTTTCAGTTGCTTCCTGGGGATGAGCAATTTAACTTGGGTTCAGTTTTTAAATCACCATTTTACAATTACTTGGGTCAGTAACAGGATGCAGTGGATCTTGGAAAACGCTGCTCCTATTTTAAATCATCGCAGAATCCAAATATCGATGTACCTCCTCAGTGCTCTTTTTCTCCCGCAGTCAGCCCCTTGCTGTTTGAACGCCCCAGATATGTAGCAGAGTATCTTCCGGGTCTTGGAGTAGAGAGGAGGAGAGGGGAGACTCCATCCTCCCTCACCTCCATCCCGCGGAAGCAGATGAATAATTCATGGCGCCGCATGGAGGTCCTCTCTGAGACTTCCCTGAAACGAGTCTGAGCCGGCCAAGGACCAGGGACCTTACAAACAGTCACAGTGTGCGTGTCAAAGAACAGTCAATCAATCTCCAAAGAAATGTGAGGAGAACAGGTTTTTCATGCCTGTGCGTTGGGAGGGAGCCAAATGTGTGTTGCCATTTGATGGTAGAATCAGTGTACACCTGTTCCGACCAGCTGTCAACATAACCTGTGTCAGAGGCAGGCCTCGCACCCGCCGCATCCTCACAGCGGGCTGTGTCTGCCTGACAGTCGGGACAGACAGCAAGGGAACTTGGGGACCGGGAGAGGAGGAGCCAGCAGAGCCACGGCGGGGACACAGATGTGTGAAGAGTGTGATAAAAGAAGGAAACATCTGAGGGAATAAGCTCAAACAAAACAGCAAATGTCATTTGCATTATATAATTATGGCCAACCATCGAGTCCTTTGTAATAACACTCGGTAGGCCAATGTTAAACCCACAGTGAGTGATAAAAAGGCCTCAGCTTGAAAAAAGGTCAGTGTGAATTAGTATATATTTGCTGATTAATTCAGAGTGTGCCTTCGTAAATTTTATAGTCCAGGGCCCCAGCCTGGTTTGAAGCAGCCTCCTATGAAATTCAAATGTGTTTCATTCAGCACCAACATTCCAACCTGGCACTGTGCTTTGTGGAAAACTTTATTCAGAACACATGGACCCATGCAGGCATGTGGCAACTCACAGAGATGGCTGGATTTGTGAACAGACAGATTCTGAAAAACTACACACACAGCTCCAGTGGGGAGAGGCCCTCTGCGCTCTCTGATCACACACAGAAAACAAGACATGCCCGCGGACAGCACTTGTCACCTGCCTGTATATGCCTGGCTGTGGCAAGCCTGCTGGAAAGATTCCTGTCTTTAACCAAAATCTCCATAATCAGGGCTGCTGATGGCAACTTTAGTCTCTTATGATGCTCTTTAGTCGTCAACATAAGGAAAAAGCAACTGTGTGTGTGGGGAAGGGGTAAAGTCGAGGATTGGTATTCATTTAAGGAAAATATTTAGCCCAAGAGAGTGTTAGTCTAAAACTACTTTTAGGATTATAAATACAGATTCTGATTTTAGATGGAATGCATATTAATGAGCATCTACTATGTGCATGTTGATTTGTTGCCTTTAATTCTCCCAGTTGCTCCATGAAATACCAATTACTGTCTTCACAAACCAGCTTTCCCAAGCAGGCATGGTGATCAGATGATGCTGTTGGGATTTGACCACAGGCTTGGCGCTTCAGTCACTAAGTTGAGTCCAACTCTTGCGACCCCCTGGACTGTACCCCAAGAGGCTCCTCTGTCCGTGGAACTTTCCAGGCAAATTTCCAGACTAAAGATCACAAGTTTGATGACCTCTAAACGCCCTTGCTTCCCATTTCACCCACACTGTTTGTCTTTGCAATTGCTTGATACACCTTTTATGTACCTATTTCAACCCCACCTGCTACCCAGCAAACCAGAAACTGCAGTCTGCAACTCTGCCTCATCCAGATTGCTCCAACGCAAGGATCTTTTCTTTTCTGTCCAACTGCAGGTTTCCTCTCTGTTTCTGCATGGTTTTTTCTTTATACAAAAGATGGAGACCCTACACCAAGACTGACTGAGATCCCCTGCTCCTATCAATAAATTCTGTAAATACACCAAGTGGTAGTGAATTGCATTTCTTAGAAATTCACAAATCTGTTGATTTCATTGACCAACAGAGGCTTTCCCACTATTTAGAGAGGTTTGCTGATGCTTCAGGAGAAGTGCTGGCTATGTGTCAGAAAAGAAGGACCAAGCAAGCCTGGAGGATCTGTTGAATTATGGTGCATGTGACATAGTTAGTGGCTACATCACATCAGAACCAGTTTCACATGGTTTTAGATATTTGTCTAGGGGATTCAAACATAAACTGGCAACTTTCTGTCTGCTTCATATTTTATACAGATCAAGAATGAGAGGTCCAGGTGGAGTTATCACGTAGGATGGTCAGAGTAGTGGTGTGATGTAAGGCTACAGGCCTGGAGGTCAGCAGAGCTTCTCTTCTGCTGGAATCTCTATTCTTCTACCTTGCAAGATGATGCTGGGCAATGTCCGACCCTTCCTGGGCCTCCATTTTTCATGACTCAAATAGATGTGTGCTCCGAGTGCCGTCTGACTTAATCTTATTTTTTTTTTTTGGGGGGGAGGGGTGGCTAAAACACTTTTATTTTATTTATTTATTTATTTTTTAATTAGTTGGAGGCTAATTACTTTACAATATTGTAGTGGTTTTTGCCATACATTGACATGAATCAGCCATGGATTTACATGTATTCCCCATCCCGATCCCCACTCCCACCTCCCTCCCCACCTGATCCCTCTGGGTCTTCCCTGGGAATGCAAACTAGTACAGCTGCTATGGAGAACAGTGTGGAGATTTCTTAACCTTATATTCTTAATAACAGTACCTTGTATTGTGACATCCCTTGTGGTATATGAAGTGCTCATACATATATGACACCATAAAGAACTCCAGACAGAAAAAGAGACTTATCCAAGGGCAAGAGGTGGAAAGGTGAAGGATTGAAGCCAGACCAGGGGCCCGCAGCTCCCTCCACATCTGGGCACTTGTGGGACGGTTCCTGAAACACGATGTTTACCCCTGTGGATGTGCTGGGACTGGCCCTTCTCTGGAAAGGTGTTTCAACCAGTTTCTTAAGGCAGTAAGCCTGCTACCCTATTTGCATCATTTCAAGTTCACCCCATGCAGCCTCCCTGAGCTGCAGCAGCAAAGTGAACGGCGTTCTGCAATACCTACCTTTACCCAACGGACATAAGGATATAGAAAAAGGTCCTCAGCAATCTCCAAGGGCTGCCTGTCTACCCTCACCCCAGCCTCTGTAACCACTCACTCGACACTCCCCTTTGCTTCTATACATGGGCTATCTGCATCTTCACTCAGGCCCTCATTCTGAAAAGCACTTGCCTCATAGGGCTTGGAAAATCCTCCATCCCTCTTCTTCTCTCCCTGGAGGCTCGTGGGCTATTGCTGACACCTTTCTTGAAAGTGAAAGTGTTAGTCTGTCAGTCATGTCCGACTCTTGGTGACCCCACAGACTGTAGCCTGCCAGGCTCCTCTGTCCATAGGATTCTCCAGGCAAGAATACTGGAGTGGGTAGCCATTTCCTTCTCCGGAGGATCTTCCTGACCCAGGATTGAACTCCTGCATTGCAGGCAAATTCTTTACCGTTTGTGCCACCAGGGAAGTCTTTCTCTCTGTGGATGTTCACTGGCTGTTGCTTACTCCTTTTTTATTGCAGCTTTAAGTTTGCTCCCTTGGAACAGACTTCCTTAACCCTTGAGCTGGGGACACTGCCCGTTTCATTTACTCAGAACTCCCTATACTTTGACTTGTAGCATTCGCCACAAGTGTAGCACATAACATTTGTGATTATTTGATGAATATCTACTTTCCCTCCAAAACAGACCTCCAGCTTGCCCAGCTGAGTCCAGCTACATCTAGCACAGGAGTGGCACTTACAAAAGACAGGAGCTGAATTGGTTGAACCCAGGAGTGATGGGAAGGGTGTGACCTATTCCCTTAGCAGGAGCTGAGCCTTGGGCCTGTTTGTCAACACACTTAGAACGGAGTTGAACACCTGGTAGGTGCTGACAAGCCTCTGAAGGCCGATCTTTGGGAAGGCAATGAAGTCAGAGAATTGGCAGGAAGTGAATTCCATCCATGTCATGAGGTCCTGCCAGGTCTGCCCTGAAGGAAACACCACAGAGTCACTGACTCCAGGGCCTGCATACCACAGATACCACATTCCCAGGCCAGCTCTCTGGTTATGGCCTTTTAGAAGTGGAAGCCAAAATCAAAGCAGGAATTTAATGCAGTTCATTATAAAACCAACCAGTGGCCAAAACAGTTTTTGCATTTAAATGTTGGTTTTCCAGGCATCAGGATTTTTCTAGAACTACATTTGAGCAGGAAATCATAGCATTCTCTGAGATGGGCTATGAAATACAGCATAATCTGTTCTTGTCTGTAAACTTTGCTAAGGTGACCGACTGTCCTGAGTGCCCAGGAATGAGGGGTTATCAAGCATGTGGACCTGTCAGGGCTAAAGCTGGGCAAGTTTGAGGCAGACCTGTGACAGATACAGTGAGAACAGCTAAGATAGAAAGTGAACTGACTGTCAAGTTTACCCCAATCTCAGGGTGAAAAATGTTAGTTGCTCAGTTGTGTCTGACTCTTTGCAAATCCAAGGACTGTAGCCCACCAGGCTCCTCTGTTCATGGAATTTTCTGGGCAAGAATACTGGAGTGGGTAGCCATTCCTTTCTCGAGGAGATCTTTCTGACCCAGGGATTGAATCTGGGTCTCCAGTATTGTAGGCATATTCTTTACCTTTGATCTTAGAGTGGAATCCCCCAAAAGCAAGCCCAAGAGAAGGACTTAAGTGCAAGCAGTTTCTCTGAGAAGTGATTGGAGGAAGCACAATAAGGAGTTGCGGAGTGCCCGAGAGGGAAGGGAGGAAAACCAAAAGGTAGTTTCCATTATGAGCAGCAGGAGCTCAGAGAAACCATATGAGACTCTTAGAGATGTCCTACAAATGAATGGAGCAGGATGGGGTATGTCTGCTTACTGACTCTAGCACCTCATTGGCTAAGGGTTGCTCCCTAGTGGTGTTAATTTCCTCGCCCTTGGGGCCACTTCTGCACTAAGCTGTCACCACGCTGGGAACTCCTTACAGCAGCTGCATAGTGGACCAAGGGGGTATGGGCTAACAGGATATGGGATAAACATCAACAACAAATGCTACATCCTAGGAGACAGAGAGAGAAGAGCCGAAGGGGTTTGCTTGAGTCATGGTCAAAGAAGGGGCCAAGGGTCAGAGAAGTGGAATCAGGCATAGGCGCAAAGGGACTGAATGAAGCCAAGTGGTTTGAAAAATAGATCTTAACCAAGGAGTTGTTGAGTAGCTAAGTTGTATCCGACTCTACAATTTCATGGGCTACAGCACACCAGGCTTCCCTGTCTTTCACCATCTCCAAGAGTTTGCTCAGATTCATGTCCATTGAGTCAGTGATACAATCGAATCATCTTATCCTCTGCCACCCTCTTCTTCTTTTGCCTTCAATCCTTCCCAGCATCAGGGTCTTTTTACAGTGAGCCCACTCATTGCATCAGGTGGCCGAAGTATTGGAGCTTCACCTTCAGCATTAGTACTTCCAGTGAATATTGAGGGTTGACTCCTTTAGGATTGACTGGTTTGATATCTTGTTGTCCAAGGGACTCTCATGAGTCTTCTCCAGCACCTCAATTCAAAGGAATCAATTCTTCAGCACTCAGCCCTCTTTATGGTCCAACTCTCACATCCATATAGGACTACTGGAAAAACCATAGCTTTGACTACATAGACCTTTGTCAGCAAAGTGATGGATTTGCTTTATAATGCACTGTCTTGGTTTGTCATAGCTTTGACAGCCAAGGAGTATGCTGGTTGAAATGTAACTGTCAAAGTTCAGTGCAGGAAACAGAAACCTCTTTGAGTATTTTGGGCAGAAAAGATTTAATACATGGAATAATTGTTTGCAAAATAGTTGAAAGGGCTGGAGGAACAACCAGTGGTCAGGAACCACCCCTGAACTACCAGTTTCAAAGTCATACCACTCTGACTGTGGGTGTGGAGACAGGAAGCCAGTGCTCTATTCCTGCCACGACATCTGACACTAACTATACTGACCTGCCTCTGCTGTGACCACCACAAGTTCACATTTCTATCCAGCCTTCCTTGCTGGCAGCCAAGATGGTCGCTGTCTATATTCAAAATCTCTCCCAAATACATTATATTAACAGAACCTAATTTGCATCCAGGCCTTCTGAACAAAGTAGACTGTGGTTTTTTAACTTTTTCAAAATAAAATGGGGGAAGAAATGGAAGTTGAGAGAGTCGAAACCACCCAGCATTTACGGACTACTTACAATCTTGGGTGGGTACTGCTGTCTTAAAGCAGTTTTATTTTACTTCAAGTGGAGCTAATGGAAAGTCCCAAGAGAAACAGAATAAGACCAAGATGGAACTCATCTTTCTCCTCTATTTTGTGTTTTCTTATAGTATAACAGGATTCATTAAGATGAATGATGCTTAAGAACTACAAGAGTCACCTTTCAGAAGGAACCCCACATTTGCTGCCTCCAAGCTGAGATGGACACTTCTAGATGTTTTCAAAAATATAATAGGGTCCATTCCCTGCACTTCCATGAAGCTCTGAGCTCAATTCACTCACTGTCTCTTCCTATTCCGTCCCCACCCATCAGATTGTGATTTCCTTAAAGTCAGGGACTGTTTCTACATTGCCTTTGAATGCCCTGCACAAGTGTTGGGTGCCTGGAATAGGCCAGAAGTGCAACACATTGGTGTTGAATGAATGCACTTCCTGCCTCATCAGATGTGCGGTAGCTTTATGGAAGCTCCATCATTCACCCAGTCCTATTGCCACAAGTACCCTCACGTACGTCAGAAGCAAGGTCACAGTCTGGGCTGTGAAACACAGCTACGGCCCCTCTGAGATAATACAACCACGTAGACATGAAATTGGCCTTCTTACCAGGCTCTTTCCCAAGAGCTCACACAGTGAGTTCTTGGTCCATGCCCAGGTGGGTTTTCAATGAAGTTTTCTATAAAACATCCCTCTCAGATAGAAGTACACTGGTTCTCAGAGTATAGCAGTGTGGTTTTCCCTGGTAAAAATCCACTGCATTTGAAAGCTGCACCTATCAATTACATCTGGGGAAAACTCGAGTCCTCTCTAGTTTCTCCCCTCCCCATCCCAACCCACTGTGGCATCTACTCACAAGACCCAAAGAAGGATCCTTTCACCAATCACATCCCTGTCTTTAGGAAACGGACATCATTAAGAAAGCAGAACCAGGCCATACATCTATTTGGTGTTGTATAATTTCTTTCTAATTATTGATTCAGTTTCATTTCATTTTTATCAGTTTTATCCAGAGGAAATAGTGCTACTGATTTTAAAGATATAAAAAATAAAACTTTTCACCTGACTTCAAGCCACCATGCTCACTAACATGGGAAAAATCTCTTTCAACTTTATTTTTTTCTGTTTCTTTTTCCATTTTCTTCCGAAAATAAAAAAATAAAAGAAACCAGGGACAGTGGTGAAAAAAAAATAGTCATTAGGTTACTATCAAGTGAGACTGATGGAGTCAGATGGTACCATTTCATCATGGAGGTCCTTGTTACTCATTTTGGCAAGGAGTGGGTCTGAATTGCTTATGTAAAGAGCATCTCCATTCCCATTATTCTCTGCAGAGACTGAAAACAGCCCATTTAAATTTCTAGCTAGATCACTCAAAGCTCTCCTCCCAGTGATTTTCACGTCTGGCCCCACTCCTTGACCTGGCTTCTGTGATTTCGAGAATGGTCATAGGACCCAAAAAGTGAAGTCTGGCCAATTGGTCTCCAGAATCCAGCTGGGAGGAATTTTATCTATTCCAAGGATTCCCCCCAAGTAGTCAATGGAAGATCATTCAGTAAAGTATCAGAAAGTCTTTACTGCTTTCTGTATACATAGAATTACACACTTAAAATTTATTCCCTTGCCTTTCAAAGTCTTCTGGTTCTTTAAGGATCCCCTATTAGAATGAGATTTCAAGGTCCACTGAAAAGGAATTACCTTGAGTTCTTCTTAACCTCTGTATGATGAATAACTTCTAGCATCTGGGTCAGGAAAGCAGGCCAATAAAAGAACGGACAAGAAGGCAAAGATGGGACCCAGACCTAGAGGTGGATTGTCCCTCCTTTACATTTTTGTTGTTGCTGTTGTTGAGAATCAGCTCTGCTAAGAGTTTACCCTGAGTCTGATGTGTACGGTCATTCAGGTTGTTCACTGCTAACGGTGCTTGGTCAAAGGAGTAAGTCGTGCTAAAATCCAACCCTGCATTGCAGTTTCTAAGCTACACGACTTGGTGGAAATCTGCTATGACACATAGGAAGAGAGCCTTTTCCCAACTGACTCAAAGATATCAAATGAGCCAGAGACCACTCTGCCCTAGGCCCAGTCTTAGACATTAGAAAGTTTCTTTGGATATTCAAGTTAAATTTTGTCCTCAACATTTATCCCTTGACACTTGTGAAATTGGTGATGACTTGGAAAGAGTCATCACAAATAGGTTCAAATACATTTTTGCATAAACTTGTGTGACAGAGAGATATGTTTTGCTTGGTTCTGTGGATAGTAGACTATGGAATGAAATATGGATCCAGGTTTCTTCAAGAGGCAGAAGGAAATGATGACGATGAAGATGGTGAAGCTGATGAAGAGTAGTCAGGACGTCCATCTGTTGGCATGAAGGTATGAACAATATGAGCTCTGCAGGACCTTCCGGATGTGAGTTCTGGTCTCCCCATGGCGGGCGGGGGGGGGGGGTGGCGTGAGGCTGGGCATGTTCACTTTTAATTTGTTCCTGGTGCCAGACGTGCATTTTACATCTTCTAAACTTCACTGGAAGATTTATCAATGATGTAAACTTGACTATGTAAGAAATGTATTCAGGCATGGGCATGGGTATCCTTAGAAGCAGCAGAAATTTTTTTAAAGAGAAAGAACACATTTTTTTTTTTGATGAAATGGCTTCTTTAGCTTGAATGAGGCAGAGATCCAGACAATAAAATAATGATTTAATAGCCTTGAAGTCAATCAGCCGAATACAATAACATTAATTAGCCTTTTATGCCCAACTCACAACTAATTCTGTTGTCTACTTATTTTTGTTCCAAAAGGATTACTAATGAAATATTTAATATTTCACTAGGTTCCAGATTCATTTCCACACTGGCTGGCAATTTTCTCTTATATAGCTTGAAATTGTACTCTTGATAATTTCGCCCCAGAGTGTATCTACATCACAGGATCACTGACTGCAGAGGGAAGGCTCTTCTGTCTGTGACAATCAGATAATAGCTTCACTTTTAGCCAGTAGAGGAAGTCAAGAGCAAGAGAGTACAGATAATGTGAGTATAATTCATTATTCAGATCTGCAAGTGAAGCACTGAAAACAAAGAGAGAAGAGGAATAATGGTGTCATTATTTTTATTACTCTTGTTGGGCAAACCTAGCGTGAAACATTAAAGGAGACCGGGGTGAGCTTTCTGACTGTACGGTGACAAATTGACTTTCAGAGCAATATTGATAAGGGGAAAGGAAAGCAGACAGATTTTCTGTACAAGGTTTGCTTTCTTATTAGTGGTCCCATAAACTATTCCTTGTTGCTGGTGCTTTTTAAAATTCCTATTGTTTCTTCTCCTCTGGAGTCAGTATCAGTAGCTGGGATGAAATGGAGTGTGGTTTCCTGAACTCTCTGAGTCAGGAGACCCATGCCCTCTGCCTGAGCAACAAAGGCCAGGTAAACTGGTGGGGTGGGGGTGGGGGGACTTTCCTGCTGAGACAAAAGGACTTCAAGTCATAGTAGAATACCCGTAGAGAAACAAGGCTTTTTGCAGACTCTAATGGAAATGGGAGTGTCATAGACTTGTTTTATCTGAGACCTTCAAAGTTCCCTCACCTTTAACCATTTTAATGAATATTTCTCTTTAATCATTTCTCTTCTTGAGTTTCTTGTCACTCAGAAACACATCCACTGATGCTCCAGCAGAGGCAATCTTTATAAGCTTTGGAAGAAAGCTGGAGGCCTGGCTGGGAACATCGTATGGGTAAGGATGACAGAATCAGGTGGGGCAGGAAAGGGGAGGACTCTCTGGTGGAGCTTTCCTACAGGGCTGGGCTTTTGTAGATGGAGTGTGAAGTTGCCTGATTGGCAGGATTCCAGGGTCAATGAGAAAGGTCCCAATATCTCTCTTCCCCCTCCAAGAATAGCTCATACTCCAAGGTGCTTGGCACGTGGGATTCATCATAGACTTATTCCTTCGAATTTTTCTCTATAAATGAATGCTTTGAAAAACCAAATAACTTTGAGAGAAGTAGTGTGCTGACCTATTGCTCACTAAAGTGTTAGTGGTCAATTAAAACAGCTTTTGTCCCAACCAGTGGGGCAAAGAGTGAGAGAACAACTATATGGTAGAGGTATTCCAGTGAGCTGGGAGGATGAAACAGGTGCAGAAAGGGGAGAAGTGAAGAATGGAGAGTGGACATATGAAAGAAAAGTGAAAGTATTAGGTGCTCAGTCGTGTCCAACTCTTAGGGACCCCACGGGCTGTAGCCCACCAGGCTCCTCTGTCCATGGACTTCCCAGGCAAGAATACTGGAGTAGGTTGCCATTCCCTTCTCCAGGGAATCTTCCCTATCCAGGGATCAAACTTGGGTCTCTTGCATTACAAGTAGATTCTTTACCGTCTGAGCCACCACACACTAGCTTTAAATTCTGGTTTTGTGTTCCAGGGCAATACTGAGCAAATTTCAGCCTCCCAGAGGAAATTATTCTCTTCAGGTGTTTGAAGACAATCTCACGTCTGCTCTGGCCTTTGCCTCTTCATACTGAACACCTCGGGTTTCTTTGGTTACTCTTCCTCTGGCTCACCCTGTAGATCTAACCCTTTCTCATTGCATTTATAACATTCCTTTAAGGATGGGGCCCTGGGCAGAGCACATGATTCTAGAGCAGTCTCCAGAGTGTAACCTGCCTGTAATGCAGACCCTAGAGTAGACTCAGATTGCTTATTTAGCAACCATTGTTTTTTCTTCGGTACCAATACTCATGTATGCAAACAAAACATTCAGGCCAATTTATGGAGGCATAAAGTTTGAAAATGAAACTCCAAGCATCACTATGAGTAGAGAGAAACAGAGCTGGCATATCAGTGTGGCATGCATAATATAGTAGCCTCCATAATTTAATAGAGAAATAACATTTCTCATTCTCATCACCAGAAAACAATCACCATATGAATGCACTTTAGGTATTAATACCTGTTCCTTGATTCATAAACAATCTCATTTAAAAATTCTCACTCCCAAAGATGCTTATCTTCTTACAGGGGGAGGCCTGAGAATGGGGGAAAGGCAAGGTAAGTATGATTCATCACATACAGTTGAATTCCCAGCCAAATTCACAGCCATAAGAATAAAAACACAGTTAATGAGTATCATCAGAGTCAGCACCCCAAATAGTGAGATACAGAATTCCATTCACTCTATCATGGCCATGACTGACATTTAATTATTCTCTATTTTTTTGGTGCTTATAATTCCATTCTTATCATTCATTGTAAATCCTTTGGAACCCCTAGAAAAAGCGAGATAGAGTGACAAAACAGAGATAATGAAATCAGAGGCAGTAGAATAAAATTATATTTTGTAGGTAAAGCGATGATTCAGTAAAGCAAGATTGCAGAAACTGGGGGAGGGAATCAGAATTCATGCAGCAGGTTTTCAGGAGAGCCGAGATGGAATCCATGGGTGGGGGACACACAGTAGATGGGGGGTTATGTGTTGTGGAATGAGCATTTAACTAAATGTTAACTCAGTTGTGCTTCTGTGGAGTCTAGCTGTGACCTTAGGCACATCACTTAACCTTCTTTGGGTTTTTCACTTTCCCACCTACAAAATGCCATCACAACCTTTCATTATTGTAAAACCTAAAAAGATGTATAGATGGTAAACAAATGTAAGGATTCAAATTATTTCCAATATTAGAGGTGAAACTGGAAGGCTGTGAGGGCATGCTTAGTCGCTCGGTCGTGTCTGACTCTTTGCTCCCCTATGGCCTGCAGCCCGCCAGGTTCCACTGTCCATGGAATTTCCCAGGCAAGAATACCGGAGTGGGTTGCCATTTCTTTCTCCAGGGGAACTTCTTGGCCGAGGGATCGAATCCATGTCCCTTGTGTCTCCTGCCTTTGCAGGCGGACTCCTTACCTTTGTGCCACCTGGGGAGGCTATGGGCAATGTCAAAAGATGAAGAGCGTTTTGATCAGATTTAAGCAGGAGGCCCAGAGCTCCCCACTCTCTCCCAGTCTCCCTGGGGGACCCACATGCTCTGGGTTGTGCCCATTCTGCCCGGCTTGCCACTTACACTGAGGAGTGAAGGTCACTGGCCTGGCTTGGCCAGTGGGCTCTGCCGAGAGGAGCTGGAAGAGAAAGTGATTCCCACACACAGCTGTGGGAGCCACAGAACCCAAGGGAGGTGCCAAGTTAAAAGCCCACTGGTGTGGAGGCGCCAAGGCTGCTAAAGCCAAGAAAGGAATGTGAGTGTGTTGCCAACCAAGAAGGAGGAGCCAGGCAATCCTGGGGAGTTAGAGCAGGAATGAAATCAGGGGGTCAGAGATCCAAGAGCCGAGGGAGGGGAGCGACGGTTGCAGTGGGCCCGGGGGAGGCTAGTTTGGCTTTGTGAGTGGCCAGTTTCAAAGTTCCAGGCAAAGGGGCTCATGGGTGGGCACCTTCGCTTAGTCAGTGGAATGCCAATTGCATCAGATACCTGGCAGGACGGTTGATCTTTCTTCCTCTTTACTAGACGTTTCCCTCCCCATTTCTCTGCGTGTCTCTGCTTATGGAGACAGGTGACAGCTCTCTGATTGCTGGTGTTCTTGTATGGTCACAGACGATGATGCAGTCTTACTTTTCCCGAAAGATACCTTGCCCTCTGTTTACATGGCAGCCATGAGAAGTCTCCTCTCAGATCTCTGATGTCAGGAAGCATAACTAACCCAGGGCCTGGTTGCCATGCTCTGAAATCCATCATGGCATTCAAGCTGAGAGCACTCTTCCTACAGCTTATCCCAGCCAATAACTAAGGTCAGCAGGGATGCTGAGATATAGGCCCCTTGCTATATGCCAGGGGACTCCTTTGCTGGGAGACTGTGGCCTGGTCCCCCTGAAAGCTTCACCATACTCTCCGTAGAACCACACTACAGTCTGAAATGCCTTCACCCACCCCTCCTTCCTCCCCTCTCTCTTTCACTCAAGGGCAGGCCACCATCAAAGTAGACATCTCTTCCAGCCTCTCCCCCACCCTTTTCCTCTCATAGCTGTTACATTTCTTGCATGTCATTAATCCCATATTAATGACTGCTTATCAGATGATCTACATTTTTACAAGTCACACAGAGAAAGTGCTCAAGGATAGGTTTGGGCCCCACTCACAGCCTCAGAAACCTGCCCTCACTGATGCTCTTGCTCAAGACCAGACCTCAGTTAGCATCCATTTCTTTCAGGAAAACATTCCAAGGTCCCTCGAATCAGAAAGTGGCCCAAGATAGAGGGTTATCAAATTCAACAGTGGGGAACAAAGAAGGGTCATTTCCCTTGAAGGAGAAGGAGCTCGCTAGACCATTAACTTGCCGGTTGGCGTCCTCTGCCTTCTCTTCCCTTTCTCTGTGCACTTCCACCCTAAAGCTTTTAGGTGGGACGGGAGGTAAGAAGCACCACAGTGGCTCAGAGTGGAAGCCTGGCAAGATGAGGGCACCTAGGTGAGGCAACGTGGCCGTGGAGTCACAGCCTGAGAGGGCCAAGGGGAACCCCACAAGGATGGCCAGTCTGAGTGGGGTCAGGAGAGATTTCACCAGTGGGAAGAGAGGGTGGCAGAGCAATCCCACATGAATGGATAAGGAGGACATCTGTGTGAGGGAGGGGTAGAGGTCAAGGTGGGAGCCTGGTTATGTACAAGAGGCTAAGACAAATAACTGACTATATTCAGAAAAATAGCACCTAAGGTTCTTATTGTCAGAAAGGATATGGAAAGGGAGAAAATCAGAGTGAACCACTCGGGCTTCCCCGGTGGCACTAGTGGAAAAGAACCCATCTGCCAATGTGAGAGACATGAGACCCAGGATCTATCCCTGGTAGGAAGATCCCCTGGCGGAGGGCATGGCAACCCACTCCCGTACTCTTGCCTGGAGAATCCCACGGATAGAGGAGCCCGGCAGACTGCAGTCCATGGGGTCACACAGAGTTGGACACAACTGTAGCGGCTTAGCACTGCACATAACGCAGCAATCTGAAGAACCACGGTGAGCTCATCATTTCCAATATGTGTGTATAGACGGACAAAGAGCTGTAATGTGTGTGTAGGGAACCATTACTCAACCCTCAAAGAAATCAGGACTCCTTGGAGAAGTAGCTGAATTTAGGACTGAGGGGAAAGCACAAGATGATGCAGGAACGCCTCAGAGGCCGGACAACAGGGAAGCTCAGTGATGCAGAAGGCCAAAAGCGTGTAGAAGCCTGTTCAAAAGGGCTCCTATGGCCAAATCAGAGCAATCTGAACACCAAAATAAGTAGTAATTGTAATGGAATGTGACTTATTAAAAAGTAAAGCATACTAAGAAATATCAATAAATGAGTACATGGAAAGTCTGATGAGGAACAATGTATTTACATAGTTTCAAAATTCCTCCTGACAAAATACTAATGAACTATAAAGACAAAAAGAGTCACTTTAATGTGAAGGCACAAGCAACCATCACCTTAATCAAGTGATCAAAGTGAACATCAGTAGCAATGGGGACAAATAAAAGTTTCATGCATCACCTGCTAGGATGCAATGAAAAGACTCCCGCATCACTCATGTGATAATTCTGCCAAAGATGCCTCATCTGAATCTTATCATAAGAAAACATCAAAGAAACACAAATTGAGGAACATTCCATGAAATAACTGGTTTGTAATCCTCAGTCCAGAAAGATTGAAGGGCTCTTCCAAATAGGAGACTAAGGAGCCATGACGCTAAAAGTAACCATTGATTCCAGACTGAATCTGTTTGCTACAAAGAGCATCATTGGAGCAATTGATAAGGGTTTTTTTGTTTTGTTTTGTTTTGTTTTGTTTTAAGTCTGTTTTCATTACTCTAGAAGGTGGATCAAAGCATAAATTTTATGTCAGAGCATAAATTTTCCTCTAAAACATTTATAAGTATCTGGGTTTACACTTAGGTCTTTAATTCATTTTGAATTTATTTTTGTGTATAGTGTTAGGGAGTGTTCTCATTTCATTCTTTGACAAGTAGCTTATTGAAGAGTTGTCTTTCCTTTATTGTATATTCTTGCCTCCTTTATCACAGATTAGTTAACCTCTGGGATTTTTATCCTGCTCCAATGAACAATATTTCTGCCTTTGTGCCAGTATCATATTGTTTTGACCAATCACCCAGAGTAATGAAAATAAAAACAAAAATGAACAAATGGGACCTAATTAAACTTAAAAGATTTTCCACAGCAAAGGAAACCATAAACAAAAACAAGACAACCCAAAGGATGGAAGAAAATATTTGCAAACAAAGTAACCAACAAGGTATTCATCTCCAAAATATACAAATAGTCGATACCAACAAGAACAAAAAACCCAATCAAGAAATGGGTGGAAGATCTAAACAGACATTTCTTCAGGCATACATATGACCAAAAAGCACATGAAAAGAATCTCAACATCACTAATTATTAAAGAAATGCAAATTAAGACTACAATGAGGTATTACCTCACACTGATCAGAATAGCCATCATCAAAAAACCTACAAATAATTAATGTTGAAGAGGGTGGGGAGGAACGGAACCCTCCGACACTGTTAGTGGAATGTAAATGGGTGAACCACTATAGAGAACAGTACGGAGTTTCCTTAAAAAACTAAAAAATAGAGCTACCATATGATCCAGCAATCCTACTCCTGGGCATATATCTGGAGAAAAACATGGTTATACAGGATATATGTACCCCTCTGTTCATTGTAACAGTGTTTACAATAGCTAGGACATGGAAGAAATGTAAATATTCATCAACAGAGGAATGGATAAAAAAAGATGTGGTACATATGCACAATGGAATATTACTCAGCCATAAAAAAGGAACAAAATAATGCCATTTGCAGCAACATGGATAAAGCTAGAGACTGCCATACTGAGTGAATTGAGTCAGACAGAGAAGGACAAATATTATATGATACTATATATATGTGGAATCTTTAAAAAGTGGTACAAATGAACTTATTTACAAAATAGAAAAAGAGTTACAGATGTAGAAAATCATCTCATGGTTACCAGGGGTTGGAAAGATCCCTGGAGAAGGGAAAGGCTATCCATTTCAGTATTCGGCCTGGAGAATTCCATGGACTGTCTATGGGGTTGCAGAGTCAGACATGAGTGATTGACTTTCACTTTCTAAGGGGAGAGGGATAAATGGGGAGATTGGGATTGAAATATATATACCGCTATTTATAAAATAAATAACGAATAAGCTATTATATAGCACAGGAAACTCTACTCAATACTCTGTAATGACCTATATGGGGAAAGAATCTAAAGATTGAATATATGTGTAACCGATATACTTTGCATATAGCAGAAAGTAACACAACATTGTAAATCAACTATACGCCAAAAAAAAAATTGTTTTCAAGAAAAAAGTCTAAGGATTAGATAGTAATAATGTTCAATGTTAGCACGTTCTCTTGGATTATCAATTCTACAGAAATACACTTGAAAACAAACACACGTTCACACGAGTATTCTTTGCAGTATAATCCATGGTAGTAAAGAGATGAAAAACAATCAAAATGCCCATTAATGAAGGACTAGCTAAATAAATTATGGTGTATCCAAATGATGAAGTACTCTGTACCTTGGAAAATAATTATTTGAGTGATCCAAACTCCAAATAAATTAAGTGAAGTGTGTGTGTGTGTGCGTGCGCCTAAAAGTATCTTTGGAAGGAGTGGTCATCAGGAGAGGACAGTTTATATACCTGTATACACATTGCTTGCATTTTTTTTACTATATTCATTTTTATCTTTTTAAAATGGTAGTTAGGTTTTAACAAGGATATGTGATTGTCTACAAATTGTGCAAAGAGAAAAACATATCTGTAATTGTTTACAAGATTTCTTAGTTATCCTGAATCTGCTCAAAATCTCCATCCCCTGCCCTTCTACTCTTGCCCCCCGTGTAACACCATTGCCCCATCCCACACTTATGACAGGCATTCTAGTTGATCCCAGGACTCACCACTACTGCACCCAGACACAGAAAGAGAACTCTTCTCAGCACACACAGCCCAGCAGCTACTATGTCAGTTTGGTGGGAAGCAGCAAACCTTTACCTCCCTGTCCTCCAGGGAACGTTTCACAGAAGTGAAGTCTTCTGATGTTGTGGTCTCTTCCAGACCCTCTAACCTCCTGTAAGTGGAGCAGTGAGGTCCTGGGCATGGCCTGCCACTCAAAGTCTAGCCCAGCCCTGCTCACTCACCCCTGTTTGTCTGCTCTATTGGGGGTGGTGCCGGTCCTTTTCTGGAACTTCAGGAGAACTGCTTACCACTCAGGTCATGGACCACAGTGTGGATTCAGCAATACCTTCACTAGCGGAGCTGGGTCCTTCTCCAGCATTGATGTGCCCTCAAGTCCCAGGAATCCTGTCAAAATGCAGACTTAGATCCAAGATCCAGAAGATCACCTGAGATTCTGCATTGCTCACAATCTCCCTCGTGATTCCTTGCTGCTGGTCCTGGCACTACACTTTAACTAGCAAGCCCTTCGAGCATGTGCTCTGAAACTTCACCAGGCACCTTCACTGAAATACAAACGGCTGAACCATGCCCCCCACCCCAGAGTTTCTCATTCCATAGATCTGGGGTGGGACCTAAGAATTTGCATTTTTAACGAGTTCCCAGGGGATGCTGCTGCTTCTGTTCCAGGATAGAAGAGTTCTGTCTCCAACTTGAAGAGGGATCCTCCCGGAAACCTGCATAGGGAAAAAAGCAGTGTGGCAGTATTGGGCACATCTGATTTGAAACCCTCAGTGGTCACACTAGGATTCTTATGTCAGGAAACTGCTTAACCATTCTGAGCCTCAGTGCCGCTGCCTGAGAAATGGGTCTATCACTGCCTTACTCCTAAAGCTGTCACCAAGACTCAAGGAACAAATACAAGTAAAGAGTTTAGCACAGTGCTTGGCCCAATTTAGTTCCCTCCTCTCTTTGCAAAGGTCTAGAGGGACATGGGCTAAATCTCCCATATGAGCACAGTTCCCCCAGCAGACCTAAGATTTAGAGCCTACGCACATTTGACATTTGCAGGTGCCCCGAGTGCTAACGTGGTAACAGCAGCCAAATTTTCCCCTTAAAAGTCTTCCCATTGCTCCATACTAGCCCCGCGTCTGTGAAGTGGTCTCCAGCTTCCTCCTGGCTGCTCTCTGGAATGCCTCTCTGCTTTTACAGGCCCTCCTCTGAGGGAAGTGTAACCACAGGGAGCAGGGATCCAAACCAGGGTTTCCTTGGCCCTTCATGAAGGCTTCCAGGCCCAGGATCCTGCCCACACCCACAACCCAGGTCACCAGATCCACAAGTTGTTGCAAATTACTAGCTATAGTGGTGAGGTGGTAGGGAAAGGAAGTAAGAAGATACTGTCTGGCACGAGGCAGCTGGGGTTTTCAGTAATGCTTCCTCTCTGCATGTCTTCCCAAAGCAGAGCAAAATACAGATGAACAGGGCACCTAATGGCACTGAAGCCTCTCTCGGATGCTTGGCACTGTGGGCTTGGCGTCATTCACCAGGGCTCACTGGGAACACCCTCCCCCCAGACACCCCCAGAATTCATGCATCCCAACAGTCAGGAGAGGGCTGATGTTGGGGGGAATTTAGATAAGGAGATTTCCAGGTAACTAAGTCTTAACCCCTTAAGAACCAAAGTTTGAACCTCCAACCCTCCTCTACCCCAAATTCACTCTGTTAGAAAGCTTCCCAGGGCTTTGGCGCTTCCTTCATAGAGGGACATCCTTTTCTCATCATAATGAGCCAGGGTCAGCACTGGGACATCAGTTAGTGAGTCTAATTGAACCACTTGAACAATCTTCTTTATCTTGGGTCCCTTGAATCTCAATACCCTTTTTACCTCATGCTTTTCTGAAGTCGGTTTTTCCCTCAGCCCTCAGATTTGACAGGTTGGGTTTTAAAACAAATATTTGGTGTAGCCTTTGCTCTGCTTCTTTGCTAACTCATCTGCTCTAACTTGGAAGCCAATTTCCTAACTGTCTTGGATTCCTCTGGATGTCTCATGAGCTTAGCTCCTGCCATAGAGGGAGATGGATGCAACTAGGTTGCGTAAAAAAATTTCCCCTCTATGATCAACAATCCCTATCTTCAAGTGCTTTTGTGTTCTTCCTCCAGCCTCTTAATGCCTTTCACCTTTTTCATTTCTACCAGCTTTGTGTCAGATTGTCACTGCTTCATAAGTACCTGATGTTAGCTAGCTGTTCCTTTTCTGCTGTGAGCTGTAACTTCAAATCACCAGGCATGTTAGAACTGTGTAAAAACTAAGAATGAGTGAGCACTGAGTGAAGGCTTGTAGATGGCCTTCCTAAGAGTAAAGTGCATGCATTTTGTCTCGATGGTCCCAGGCCTGACTCCCTGTATCTGATCATAATCTGCATAGCTGATGTGATACAAAGCCTTGCTTTCTACTTCTAAGCGTTAGTTAAAGCATTGTCACAACACATTTTATTTATATTCCTCTAATCCCCACATAATGGAGAAATATAGCCTCATCACTGGAAGGGACACAGATCATCTATTCAAAACCAAAACATGTGACAGATGAAGAAGCAGAAGCTGCAGGTGAGGATAAATGGTTTGCTGAAGATCTCACTGTTTAATGTAGATCCTGGATTCTGTTTTACATCTCCCAGTTCCCAAATGAATGTCTTTTATACATCACCAGTGGTTTAGTCATTAATTCATGCATTACATATTTGCAGCAGAAGCCAGATATGTTCAGTTACAATGGATTCATAGGAATCTGTTCAGACTGTGATTATCTGTGGGAAGTATCTAAAACATCTCCAAAGAAGCCTGGGACTTTTGGTGGTAGGGTATCTGAAAGCCAACAGCCCATGCAATCTGTATTATATAATCCTACCCAATGTTAGGTAAACCAAGAATTATATTCTCCATGTTTCAGAGATGGTAAAACTGAATCCAAAGAGGTAAAGTGATTGGTGCAAAGTTTAGGGACTGGACAGAGACTGGGATCTGAGATTCTGACTCCCAGCCCCTCGGCTTCCCATACATCCTGCACTCCTCTCCCCAGAGCATCAACAGCTCTTGGAGAGGAATTCTGAATCCTTGGGAAAGGGCAAGCTGGTGGAAGTGCGGGACTGGAAATGACAAGATCTCTGGAAGAGCCCCTAGAGAAAACTAGGAAGAAGCTTTCATTTTATTCACAATCTAGTCATCCCCTAGGTGCTTACTCAGCCTCCAGAGACTTGCTCACCTCTAGAGAATGATTCACAACGTGTGACTCAGGACACCTAAGACTTCACAACACTTCTGTGGATGGATATTAAGAAGTTGATCTTCTGTGGTACATGCATGCAATGGAATATTACTCAGACATAAAAAAGAATGACATTCTCCATTTACGATAACATGGATGGACTTGGAGGGCATTATGCTAAGTGAAATAAATCAAACAGGGAAAGACAAGTACTGTGTGATATCATTTCCTCTGTCCATGGGGATTCTCCAGGCAAGAAATCTGGAGTGGGTTGCCATGCCATCCTCCAGGGGCTCTTCCCAAAACAGGGATTAAACCCAGAGTCTCCTGCATTGCAGGCAGATTCTTTACCAGCTGAGCCACAAAGGAAGCCCAAGAATACTGGAGTGGGTAGCCTATCCCTTCTCCAGGGGATCTTCCCGACCCAGGAATCGAACCAGGTCTTCTGCATTGCAGGCTGATTCTTTACCAGCTGAGCTACCAAGGAAGTCAAAAAAATACAACACACTGACAAATATGACAAAATAGAAGCAGGTAGAGAGAACAAACTTGTGGTTACCAGTGGGGAGAAGGAAGTGGGATGGCACAAAATAGGGGCAGGGGCTTAAAAGGTACTAACTATTAGGTCTATTTTCCAACATGGGAAATGCAGGTGATATTCTATAATAACTACAATTTGTAATATAATCTTTAAAACTAGTGAATCATTATACTGTACACCTGTAACCTATTTAATACTATATAGCAACTATACTTCAATTAAGAAAAGGACATTTGATAAAAGTTCAGAAAAAATTGATCTTCCCCCAACATCAAAGCCAAAAGTATATAGAATTCAAGCAGTCTTCAAGGGCAAGATCCTCAAAACCTGGATTATTACAATAGCCTCCCACTCATCTCTCTGCATCCTTTCTGTCTTCTCCAATTTGTCCTCCACTCTGTCACAAAAAAAATAAGCTTTCTAAATCATGCGCTTAAAAATCTCCAATAACTCTTGCTGATAGGAACTTCTATTCAGTATTAGAAGACATGTGTTTGTAAGTGTGTGTGTGTGCACACACACACACACACGCTTAGTCGCTCAGTCGTGTCTGACTCTGTGACCCCATGGACTGTAGTCTGCCAGGCTCCTCTGTCCATGGAATTTTCCAGGCAAGGTTACTGGAGGAGTTTGCCATTTCCTACTCCAGGGGATCGACCCCCTGTCTCCTGTGTCTCCAGCAATGAGCCACCTGGGAAGTCCATTAGAAAACATGAGTGTAAAAGAAAAGAAAGAAAGAAAGAAAGAAAACATGTGTGTGCGCATGCTCAGTCACTCTGTCATGTCTGATACTTTGAAATCCCAAGGACTGTAGCCTGCCAGATTCCTCTGTCCATGGAATTTTCCAGGCAGGAATACTGGAGGGGGTTGCCGTTTCCTAATCCAGGATTAGAAGACATACATACCCTTAAACTACAGGTCTTTCCAAACTCATCTCCCTGTAATATTCCTCTTGGGGTAGCTTATTCCAAACTCAGCTTCTTGAAATTACCATGTGCTCTCATTGCTTTGCTGGCTGGAGCCTCTCAACAGCCATTTTCTCAGCTGCAATATCCTTTCCTTTGAGAGCCAGAGGCCCAAATCCTACTGATGTTCTGAGATCCAATACAAGTGCCCACGCAACCCAGAAGCAATTGCTGCCTCCTCCAAATTCCCTCATATTTCATCTGTATGTCTCTCAAGGCATTTATCACACTCTATTTTGTATCACTATTATTTATAGATATGTCAGATCTCAACTTTCAAACCATTTTTTAAAAAAAAACTAGGATCTTCTTCTGCTTTATTTTTACATCCTTTGCAGGATTTAGTGGTACCCTCATCACAGCAGATTTACTGTGGCAGCATAGGAATTGTGTGGAGTTTTCCATTTTGGAGTCTTGAATTCAAATCCTGACTCTGCTACCCCCTACTTATATGACCGCAGCCAGGGTCCTCAGCTACCCTGAGCCTCAGTTTCCTCACCTGAAGGAAGAAAGTAATAATATCTCCTTGGCAGTTAGTGATAAGGTGAGTATAAGAGGTCTGCCGTAGATTTTTACTCAAATAAATAAACGGACATTTTACCAAGTATTGCCGAAGGGAAAAGAAAAAGAATAATTTGGGGGAATGTGTGAGACAAAGATCCAGCTGAGCTGAAACTGACTAGTAATCAACTTCAGAGAGCTCCAAGAGGGTCCTCCCCCTTTCTCCCCTTAGACCCGAACAACACAGCATCTCCATCTAGAAAACCTTTGTCTGCCGCGCTGCCGCTCCTTTCTGCTGCTGATCCTTCACTTCTTCCAGTTTAGGGCAGTGCCTTCCAGCTCCCCCAGGATCCTCTCCCTAAACTCCAGGTTGTAAGTATTTAAATGTGGTCCCCAGATGGTGCTGAGAAGGAGGGGACAGCCCCATCCTTCCCTCCCCATTCTGCCTACTTCGCCCACCAGGCCAATGAAAAACAGGTGATTGCAGACGGTCCTGGGGGAGGCTTTGATCTGCCGGCTACACAGAAGCCAGCTGAGCCAAGAAGGAGTAGTGTCAGATTTATTGCAGCTCTGAGAAGTACAGATATTAGGTTGGCTGTAGCTCACTGACCTCTTCAGGCTTTCCATTTTGGTCCAAGATTTATTACCTCCTTGGCTTTTTTAATTCCAGGGATCTGTGCCTTTAACATTTCTGCTCAAGCCCCCCAATTCACAAGGACTTCCTGTTTGCCTAGACCACAGATAAAGAAGACACAAACCACAGAACACCAACACTATGTAATTTTTTTGTTCCTGACTCCTTAATTTCTCAGACATCCTAGGTGTTCTGTCAAGATGCAGTCTGAAAGTCTAGACCAAGAGATATCTATGATAGAAAATGTACATCAGTATTTCAAGTCCTCTGAATTTATTCTAGCCATTTGACAGTTGCTTGGAGATACAATCTCAATTTTTGCAATGGCCCCTTCAGCAAGATATTTATGGCAGATACAACTGTAATTATTTACCTGTAACAAAGTCCAGGTCTGTCTGCTTCAGGTGATTCAGGCAGCAGAGGGACAGGGAGAAAATATTCATCTTGCTCTTGTCCAAAAGTTGACCTTTTGCCCTAGGGTCCCTTCCCCACTCATTATAAAAATGCTGATGCACTGGCCATGGGCTGTTTCCCATGTCTCTTCCAGATACCCGTATTGAAATATGTGGATATATGTATATATGTGTGTGTGTGTGTGTGTGAAGTGATGGCAAAGAGACAGATTTGGAGAGCCCCTGGAAGACAAGCAGGAGCTATGCTTTATTTTCTCTGTTTTCTTGTTCAAACTTACATGGGAATAACCTTTCCATCAGTACTTAAAAGTTTAATATTTTCCTGCCACATAGGCAAAATAATGCATAGCAATTAATGTTGGGCCCAAAGTAGCGCCCTGCAGAAATTGTCCAATTATTCTGAAGCTGCAGTTTCACAGGAAGTCTGGGTACCAGCCTGGTCGCCAGCATCTTTCTAGATAGGTCATTTCTGATTCTGGTCTTTTCCAGTCACATTTCACTTTTACCCAAAAGTGGTTCCCAAGGTAATGCCCCAGTTTAAGGATGGACAGATTTTCCAAATAACTTTTGGAAAATCATAATCCATCTTGAAAAGGCAAAGATGTGGCAATTTTGACCACATCCATAAACGAGGATAATTCCAAAAAGGAGAGAAAGATTTTTCTGAGTTGTAGCAACAATGTGGCAATAAATGCATATCGCATAAGGGATTTTTTTTTAGAGCAGCAGCGTCTATATGAAAGATTATAAAAATCCCTGTATGTTTGTAAATGTAACAAATTTAAACCATGTTAATTTATATTCTTAATTTGTGTACTACTGTGGGGATTGTTATTTGTGCTCTGGATGGAGGTGCCAAGAACCAAAGGCATTTGTGTGACATTCCGCACTCTGCGTGGTGGTGAGATTTTTTATTTTGGCTCTTCTCCTGGCATTTGCATGGTTCAGAATCTTCTTGCCATCAGGGTTTGAAATGATCAAGCTGCTGCCCAGTTTAAACTTGCAGATAAAGCACTCCAGCTTGCTTGTCTCAATATGATGGCAAGGAAACTCTAGTTTAACTTTTTTTTTTTTTTCATTTGAAAATACTATAGGCATCCAGTAGCACATTTGAAAAGACATCAAAGTAGAAAGCCAAGAAGGACCACCTAGAGTCCAGTGATTGATTTCTTCAAGGATTGTTTTTCCTAAGCCTGTGGTTTACTTATTTGCAAACAGGTGAATATACCAGTTTTTTATTTGACATTGTGAGACATAAACCTTCAGATCGTATGGAAAACTCTTCACACACATCACTTGTAACAGCTGTGGTGCATTTCCTTGTATGGGTGTGTGCCTGCATTGTTTTATTCTTGTCAATTATTTATTGATGCTGTTGCTTCTCCAATGGGTTTCTATTTCTTCAGGATTTCTAACACAGGAGCAGCCGCTCCCATGATCTGTTCCATATAAAGCCTGGGTCCAGGAGCTGCTCCTCAGAGACCCCGGGGCTCTTGGTCCAGGCATCTGCACTGCTGGGTCAGAGGGTGCCCCCCAACCACCCGGCAACAAAGGCATCCCCTGAACCCCACGTGGGGAGTCAACTAGGCTAATCTTTCAGCTATGAGCTCAGATTCCTGCTCAGTCCTGTCTCAAAGCAGGATTCGAGTGGTTTTCCCCCGGTGCCATGGTAGGTTTAGCCAGCCCACTGGCCCCTGCATCAGAGTCCTGGGGTTGCGTCTGCCTTATTAGAGGGAACTGCAGCAGATCTCCAGGGCCTCTAATGGGGTTGGACTGGAGGGCGGGCCCCAGAGGCCCCGGTGCTCAGTCGCCTCAGACGTTACGACTCTTTGCAACCCCAAAGATCATAGCCCTCCAGGCCCCTCTGTCCATGGGATTCTCCAGGCAGAATACTGGAGCGGGCTGCCATTTCCTTCTCCTAGAGGCCCCTGAGGGTCTTTCTGAGGGCAAGCTGCGTGCACGCTAAGTCGCTTCAGTCATGACCGACTCTTTGAAACCCTATGGACTATAGTCACCCAGGCTCCTCTGTCCAAGGGTTCTCCAGGAAAGAATACTGGAGTGGGTTTCCATGCCCTCCTCCGGGAATCTTCCCAACCCAGGGATTGAAGCTGCGTCTTTTGTGTGTCCTGCATTGGCAGGTGTGTTCTTTCCAACCAGTGCCGCCTGGGAAGTCTCCACAGGGCAACACGGACCTGCAAACCACAGCTGCCCAGCAGAATCAGGAGATTCTTGTCACTTGGAGCCTGTTGCCCTGAAACCGTTCTAATGATGTGCTTGTATGGACTAATGCTTGCATGTGCAGGGGCATGGTTGTGCCTAAGTAAAAGACATTCATATTATTATTTTGAAGGAGCTACACAATGCCAGGCACCATGTAGATGAAAGAAACCAGCTTTCTCAAGATCACACAGCCAGGGAGCCACAGAACTGGGTTAAAATTCCCATCTGCTGACTTCAAAGTCAAGGTTTTCTCCTTGTACCATTCTGTCCATGCCAGGAATCTCTAGAATTATCTAGTCTTGTTTTTCTGACGAGGAGACCAAGATGTTGAGAAGATTGAAGTTCCCTGTGGTCACACGCCTTGTTGATGATGGAACTGGGTCTCCAAAATCTGTCCAAAGCTGATGACTTGGTAGCAATTGATAATAAAACAGAGCTCCAGGTGATATGAGTCTGGGATGCTGAGGAGGGAACGGCGGCCACCTCAGAGCTGTCCTTTGCTCTTTGAGGCATCTGGGGGTTTTACTTGTGTTCTGAACACACCAAGTCCCTGCCTCCCCAGCCTGCAGGCGTGCCAGGCTGTTTGTACAAGAACAGCACGTTCCCATGAACTCCGGAAAGCAGGAAGCACGGCCAGTTCACCCCAAGCAGGCATTCCAAGCTGGCCTGGGGACCTGTCAGTCAATGATCAATTTGCTCGTCACCGTCACTGGAGCTTCCGAGATTAGCCTGCCTGGGACTCGTGGATCTGGTTTCTAAGCCAGAATCTGCAGTGACTTCTCAGGGAGGGTGGGCCCTGGGAGGAAAGAAGCTACTGTTAGGCTTCCGAGCCCCCAGAAAATCCTTCCTCCAGCTGGGTAGGGCACCAGACAGTCCGACACCCTAGCCGAACCGATTTGGCACACCAGTGAACAGCTGACGTGGCTCTCCATTTTCCACGGCACATCTTGAGAAGTTGTGCGCCTAAGCTTTCCTGGGTGGCAGAATGAGCACTCGGAGCCTATAGCTTTGCTATTCTTCTTAATAGCTCAGGAAGAAAATAATAACAGGATGGCAACATCTTGCATTTATAGTCCATTTTTTTTTTCTTGAAGCGCTTTTGTATTCATTAACTTCATCTGATGTTCTGCTTACAAAAGTATATTTCAGAAGGGATTTGGCTGATGTGGCTGCAAAGACCAGGAGGGGAAGTGAGTGCTTGTAAGTCGAGCCATCCACTGTCCAGGTGGGCAGAGCCTGCCTTTCCTGACCACTGACTTAGACCTCTTCCTGCTCTAACTGTGTTCCACTTAATCAAGGCTCCTCATTTAAAGCTATCCTTGTTATCTGTACGGGTTTCTCTGGTGGCGGCCCACTGTGCCGGAGACCTGGGTTTGATTCCTGGATCAGGAAGATCCCCTGGAGAAGGGAATAGAAATGCTTTCCAGTATTCTTTCCTGGAGAATTCCATGGACAGAGGAACCTGGCAGGCTATAGTGCAAGGGATTGCAAAGAGTCAGACACAACTGGGTGACTAACACTTTCACTTTTGCTATCTACAACCCTTACCCCATGAAAACCTTTCAGTAGCTCCCCAAAACCTGCAAAACTGAGTCCTTACCAGGGCATGTGAGTGTTTTATGATCTGATGCCCACCTCCAGTTCCCTGAACACACCAAGGAGCTTATCTACTTACCTAGCTACCCCCATCTACCTGGTGTGATTAGTCACTCAGTCGTGTCCAACTCTGTGTGGCCCTGTGGACCAGAGCCCGCCAGGCTCCTCTGTCCATGGGGGTTCTCTAGGCAGAAATACTGGAGTGGATTGCCTGGAGAACTCCTAATTATCCTTCAAAACCCTACACAGTCATTTACTCCTCTCTGCACATACTCAAATCATGCTTCCTTTGGATAGCCTCAAAACTTTGTACATCTGGAGTTCAAAGTCCTTATGCATAGCGGTCTCCCACCCTTTCTTTAGACTGTAAGACCATTCTTATGGTAACATTTGGAATTCAAAGCATGTCTTAGTTCCTGCCACATCACAATACTGAATAACAGCTTGCATCCTTGGCCTGCAAAGAGAATTCCATTAGAACAGATCTTCTAAAGAATGTGGGCCAAGGACCCAGGAAGGGAAAGACTATCAGATATCTCTTCTTAGGGCCCAAGAAGCTTACTGTGGCATTCTAGCGGGGATGACAAGCTAGGACAGGGGTTGGCTTCTGGCAACTTGGAGTCCTTTTCTGACATTTATTCATGAGCTCTGAGACTACAAATGTAGTCTCGTGGCCCTGTGAGGGGGTGCAGGCTAGGTCCTACTTTCCAAGACACGTGCTGAGCCCAGCCCCCTGCAAGGTGTGTCCGAGTCCACACTCCAGTGTCCACTCCGAGTCCGCGATGTTACACATGTAACATAACAGTGATAGTATATGACCAGCTTTCCTGTTGTTAACTTCCAGATGCCCCGCTTCATCGTGACTCTGGAATCACTGCCCATTTTCTAGAGCCCTTCAGTTCTGCCCTAGACTTATTCTATCCATTAACATCCACTTCTACCACATCCCAGCTTCCATTATGATTCCCATTCTTGTGTTTCTTCCAAACCTCTCTCTCCAGGCCACCTAAATGCAAATATTCTGCGAACTTCTTTAAAGGCATAGCCCCAGGATAGAGCCTTCCCATTAGTAAAGCCTAGGCTAACTCATACTCTGGATGTCTTCAGCCCAGGGAAGCTTGTACTGGGCCTGGTCCAGCCTAGCGAAGGGTTTGGACACTGTTTCATGACTCCCTACGCTAGGGGACTTCATTGCTACTGGCCTTGGAGACTGAATCCCAGCTTTATCTTTCTCAAACCCTTTTGGCTGCAGTCCATGGAGATCTGGGGATTAGTAAAGCAAAACACCCCATTTAGGGTCTGGGTGCCTCAGATGTTTCCTGCTGCCCAGGGAAGATTTCCAGCCTGGGCAAAGGTCCATCAAGCCTGAGAAATTTGTCTGAATCTATCAAAGTCATAATAGGACATCAAATTCAAAACCCCTCTTCCCAGCAGGAAGGCTCCACTCTGCCAAGACATCAGCACGCCTGCCATCAGTAATAACTGCAATGAGAATGGAAGAACTGTGTAAGATAAAAAAGATTTTAAATTGTTCAGTCATCCAGAATTGCCTGTGGTCATGACACGGGTGTCAGTCAGAGGTAAGGAAGGAGAACCACTTCTCTGAAATTCACCTGCCAATCTCACCCTGGTTCTAGGATTGCTATCTATCAGCCACCGTGCTGTGCCAGGGCTGTTCCTTTCTCAGTCTAGCTAAAATTAGCAGCTTGTGTCCTTGGCCAACTTGCAACATGGAGCCATTAAATAGCAGGAGGGCATACGAGAAATGGAAGAATTATGCATATTTACCATTGTAATACTTTCGAGCTCCTGAAGGAAATAATCCCAGATGTTATAGGATTAACTTGAGTCATCTTAAATGGCCTAAAACACTGTTGTTGAAAGCATTTCATTCTTTGGCAAAATGTCGTTCAGTTGCTAAGTCATGTCCGATTATTTGCGACCCCGTGGACTGCAGCACACCAGGCTTCCATGTCCTTCGCCATCTCCCAGAGTTCGTTCAAACTCATGTCCATTGAGTTGGTGATGCCATCCAACCATCTTATCCTCTGTTGTCCCCTTCTCTTCCTGCCTTCAATATTTCCCAACATCAGGGTCTTTTCCAAAGAGTCGGCTTTTCGCATCAAGTGGCCAAAGTATTGGAGTTTCAGCTTCAGCATCAGGCTTTCCAATGACTACTCAGGGTTGATCTCCTTTAGGACTGACTGGTTTGATCTCCTTGCACTCCAAGGGACTCTCAAGAGTCTTCTTCAGTACCACAGTTTGCAAGCATCAATTCTTTGGTGCTCAGCGTTCTTTATGGTCCAACTCTCACATCTGTATGTAATTACTGGAAAAACCATAGCTTTGACTATACGGACCTTTGTCGGCAAAGTGATGTCTTTGCTTTTTAATATGCTGTCTAGATTTGTCATAGCTTTTCTTCCAAGAAGCGTCTTTTAATTTCTTGGCTGCAGTCACCATCTGCAGTGATTTTGGAGCCTAAGAAAATAAAGTCTGTTACAGTTTCCATTGTTTCCCCATCTATTTGCCAAGAAATGATGGGAAAATATGGGCACTCAGGGTGTGCATATTAAACAATGAGAAGATCAGCCCTGGAGAACCCATGAACTATCCCTAATATATTGTTGACCCTGCCCTGTGGACCACTAAGGGCACAGATGCTGGGAATTAGGTTGAAGGATAGGGGGAAGTGAACAAGGAGAGTGAAAGATGAAGGCCCATTTGAGAAATTCAGAGTCTCTTTGGGGAGAGAAACAGGAACTTATAACAACCCCAACAATTGCAAAGTATAAACAGGCATCATTTTGGAATTTAGCCATCAGATTATCCAACAAGTCTAGTGATATGAGGGGCTCCTGAGCCCTAAAGTTTCAGTAAGATCCTGATGGGTAAGGAGGTAAGAGAGGGTCCTAGAACATGCTGTGGGATCAAGTCAACACAGACAAGGGCTGCTAGAGAAGGTGGGAGGGCGCTCAGGGTGGTTTCAGACCCAATTACTCTGATCTTCTTAGTTGACCCTGCCAAGATGCTTGCTGTAAGCACTGTTCTTCTATGACTAGGCTAATCCCTGAACTTTATTTCACCTATTTGTTTTTTATGTTTCATTGGGTTAATCAATGAATCAGCGAAGGAAAAGTCTTGAAGGCTGAGTAGGAATTAGGTGGAAAGAGGACAAAAGATGCCCCTGGCAGAGATGTACTCAGTGTGAAGTCCTAGAGGCTGGGGACATCAGGCCCGTCTAGGAGACCACACAGTTGGTGTGGCAGGAATGTTCCAAATGGGAATAAAGAGGGTCAAGGCTGAGGGGTTGGGCAGGGACCCCATCCTAGAAGATCTTACAGACTTTGTTGTATACTTTAACCAATTCCAGGAAATATAGAAATATGTTTTGTTTTTTCCTTTAGTTATAATCTGTCTTTCCCAATCCCAGCATGGAGTGGGCTTTCCAAGTTAACTTTGGAGTTTTTTGGAGGATTAGAGAGGAAACAAGGATCCTCTCTCCGAGCATGAGTTTCAAGCGGCCCCTAATGCTTTGACATAGATATCCGTACCCGCCTTTGCCTGACCCTCTGGATGTAGAGCTGATGTGCTCAGGCAGCAAACCGCCAAGTTTTGGAGTGGGCTTCCCTCTCTCTGTCCCCATGTGATGCAGTCTGGGGTCCAGTGGCCTGGGTTTGCAGCCCCTGGCTTTCTCCTTTTGGTCTTTCTCCACTGGGGGCAGGATGATGTGTCTGGACCCAAAGCATCTCTTAAACAGAGTGGCTCTTGGCTGGGCTCAGCCTCAAAGTTTTCTCTGCAATTCCTCAGGCAGGGGCTGAGGCCTGTTTGGGCTCCAGCTCAGACTCATGGATTTGCTGTCGAGCTGGGCACTGATTTACAGTCTGCAAGTCGACGGATACTTAGGCTGCTGGCAGCTGGATGAGTGAGAAGTGACTCTCAGATAAGAGAACCCCTCTCCAATATTTACAGCTGAGCTCTGAGAGTCCAGACAGCCTTCTGAGGCCTCAGCCAGATCTGGAGGGGAGGAACCAACAGCGGGTGGGTGGCCCAGGGCCCTGTGAGGAGAAGGGACATCCCAGACAAAGGAGGGAGGCACTTCAGGCTGGGAATCCAGAGCCCTGGGTTCTCTTCCTGGCTCCCATCTAATAAGCTGCATGACTCCGTGCAAATTATTTCCTCTCACCAAGCTCTTTCTGCCATAAAGTGGAGACAATCATTTTAGCCTTGTTCTCAGCTGTGAATATCATAAGGATCAAATGAGATGACATTTGTGAAAGGACAATATCAGACTTTGAAACTCCATGAAAATCTGCTGATGATTAGAGCCCACGAAAAGATCAGAAAGAGACCTGCAATGCATTCACCTGATAAACATTCCAATGGCACTGGGGTTGCTTACAAGAGTTTTAGGAATTTATATTTATGATAAAATATTATATATTTTATTATAATATATATTAAATGATTACATATTTTTCTAATTGTAAGACATTCATGAAATAAAACCTGTGATTTTACGGCCTTTATTGTTTAGCCATGGCTAAAGTACAAATGTAAATGAAGACATTTAAAGTGCGGATGTGACAAATGTTATGAAGGTGCTCATGAATGCCTGGGGTTTAGAAAACATGAACACAAAGCGAGCCCATTATATCACCATTTCATTCAATTTTCTGCCTTATGATGGAGGCATTGCTGCTCCATCCCTCAGCCAGGCGGCTCTCCATCATCGCAGGCTCTATAGTGACAGGAGCAAACAGGTTTGGCAGAGTAAATCCTTGAGCTGAGTTCAGCAGCTGGTGTGCTAGGGTCCCACCCAGGGCCCCTAACTCCAGAGTGGGTGCTCTCTCCACTACACTCAGTGATCTATTTTATTCTTTTGGAGTTTTGTCTAAGGGGCGAGTTCATGAAGGACTCCTGTAGCTGTTCTCTTAGGTAACCTTCACTACAATCCTGGCAAGTGGCTGGGGGTGCTGTTGTTCATGACTTTATAGATATGGGAGAGTCTGGAAAAGGAAAGAAGGGAGGGAGGGAAACAAACCCCATGGGCAGCAAGCGACAATCCTAGACCCCCGAGGCTTATCGCAGGACTCACAGGTCTTCCCCAACTCATCAGTGGTGGTTCTTTGGAGCTTTATTCTGTTGCTGGTTTTCCCTCCTGGGAGTGAAGGGAGGGTATTAAAATTAAAAGCATAAGTGACAGTTGTAAGCATTCTTTCTGAAAAAAAAAAAAAAAACAAAAAAAACAAATAAAATCCTTTGAAAGAAAGCCAAAGTCTGGGCGAAGGGCTGGAGGTGGGAGATAGTTTTTAACATGAGATTGCATTAAGGGAGGAGCTTTCCAGGTGGCTCAGTGGTAAAGAATCTGCCACCAAAACAGGAAATGCTGGAGATTTGGGTTTGATCCCTAGTTCAGGAAGATCCTCTGGAGGAGTAAATAGCAACTCATTTCTCCAATATTCTTACCTGGAAAATTCCATGGACAGAGGGGCATGGTTGGGTTGCAAAGTGTTGGACACAACTGACCATGCACACATGCATAAAAGAACATCTCCCCATTCAGGTAGCACCCCAAAGAGAAAGCAGCAGGGTGCCGTGAAAGGCAAGGTACTGGCACGTTGAGCTGAGGGCCAGAATAGTGCAGCCCTGGGGCCAAACGTACCTCCCTCTGGATGGCTCCCTGCAGGACATAGCCATTATGTGCATCCCGAACCTCATTTGCATCTTTAGAATGGGTTTACTAATCTCACCCAAAGAAGGTAAGAAATACAATCATTTGTTTAAAAATGCCCATAGCCCCAGTTTTATTATTCTTTTTGTGGTCATCCATACCTGACAAAGTCTAGTTCTCAACATCTCTTTCGAAAATGCAAACAACCCGAGAGAAGGAAATTTGCTGTGTTGCAGCCCCGCTCCTGGATCAACGCCTTCATGACAGACACACTGAGACACCCTGTAAACACATGCTGCATTAGGAACAAATGACGAATGAATGAATGCTTGCACTGTAAGCTGCATTAGGCTTGGGTTGTGGCTTGTGTTCTTGCATGCATTTCAGTACTGAGTACAGAGCCTCCAGATAATAAGCTCTCAACAAACGTTCACAAAACACATGAATGCCAGGATGGAAAAGCATTTCGTAAACAAAATGGCAGCTACACACTCAACCCACTTTGCTGCAACTTCTGACTTCAGTTAACCAACTGGTTACTTTGAAAATAACAGGCACACCATCTCTTGGTAACACTCACTTCTAAGGATGAAGTCAGCTGATTGCTTTCAAATCGAGGTGCCTGTGGAGACACAGACTCCAAGCCAAAGGTGAAATTACAAAGGTGAGCCCAGTGCCCAAGGCCTGCCAAGAGAGGAACCAGCCAGGGCCCATTAGGCCTTGAGAATGATCTCTGTGCTAATAATCTAAGCTACCATTAGTGACTTAGGGCAGAGAATTTTTTTAAATGCTAGAATGCATATGATTTTTATCTTGACACTATCCCTGTAATCACTGGCCCTGATTAAAGACTTCTGCTCTAAAAGATGGATGGGCTCAAACACTTAAATATATGGTAATCTTTCACCTCTTGAACACTGTTTCTCCCAAGACATTCTTCCATGTGCTTCAATTTAAAAACTAGCAATTGTCTTTCTTCAACTGTTTGAAAAGCACTAGAGTTGGGTTAGAGGGAGATGGTAAAAAATAATAATAAATCTAACAACCTCCATTCTTTGCACTAAGGACTTTAACTAAGCAGTTAAGAGGCCTGTTGCAATTTTTTGCAATCAAGAGTCAAATGTTTGAAAAAATGCCAAAACTTGTTAGTGCTCGTTTCTCCATAAATACACAGAGCAAGATAGTCATCAAAAATGAAATGTTAGGGTACCAACCCCTCTGCCCCTCTCACATCTGGCTAATGCCAAATGGGCTGGGATTTCCAGGGCACTCTTGTGGCATCTGAGTCCCCAAGTTCCCCCTCCTATCCTGACAATCCTCAATGAACTGAGATACCTTCAGGTCCCTGAGTTCTCTTCTCAGGCTCACATTTAAAAGCACAGTCACGAGGGCTGTGCATATCTGGAGAATGTCCTGAGTTCTTTATGAAGAATGAGGGTTGGAATTTTTTTTTTCTAGTAGCAAATATTGAACTTCAATAACAATCGCTTTATCAACAACATCTGAAAAAGCAGCAGTTAACAGTGAGTATCATTGTGTAAATCTGGATGTTCTTCTTTCACATTTGCCTAAAGCAAGATACACACTTCTTACTTCAGGAAACTTGATGTTCAAGGCCCACCCCAACTCAAGGCTAGATATTTTCAGGCTCATGGTTGGCATTTCTCCAAGTAGAAGCCACCTGCTAACTCTGCCCAGCATTCACTCTTCCCAAATCCACCATCCAGTCTCCTGCCTTGGTGGTGCTCTTGCTCCTACTGCCCAGCTCCTAGAACCTTCTACCTTTTCTATCTCTATCTGTCAAGACTCTACTTGTTCGCTGAAGCAATGTTTAAAGGAGACCATCTTTTCCAAGTGTTCCCTGGTAAGCCCGGTCACAAGTCATCAGGCCCTCTTCCTCCATTGCCTTGTCTGCTGGTACACTCAGCATGTGGGGCTTTCGTGGGAAGCACCTGGTCACGTGTCTGTCTGTTCTCCCAGACTATGAGCTACAAGAGGTCACGGCTGATGTTTTTGTTCCTGAGATCCCAGCATCTGGCATAGGGCCTGACCCACAGCAGGGTCAGCTGACTGAATCTGAATCCTACTCTTGGTCCTCCTTCTGCCTGGTAGGACCCTAGGGAGGAGGCATCTATTTTCTATTTCACCCTGACATCTCAAAATCTTTCCTTCCAAGTTAAGCCCTCTTAATTCCTTCCATCTCTCCTGCCACATTTCTAGTGGAATAGGGGATACAAGCAGGCCTGGATTCAAATTCCAACTTCCTAGTCACTTAGTCAATGTAGATTTAACAAGACTTTAGCTGGTCTGTGTGGGAGCTTCCTTAACCATGAAATGACTCCCAACACTTCAGAGGGATGCTTAGAAGACCATGAAGAGGAGCAGAAGTAAGGCACCCAGCAGGGTGCCAGGAGGCTCCTAGCACGTGTGTCTCCCCAGCTGGGGACTCCTGGTTACCAATGTCCCCCTGAAGGAGACTGGCACCCCCAAGGTGACCAGGGAATGGGTAGGACAGTTGTGCTTTCTGCTCCCTTAATGGCTGCATTTCACTAACCAGTGAAATGCATTTCAGTGTTAGTAAGTTCTATCAGCTCAGTGTTTTAGAGCAACAGTGTGACAACATCAGGGCTATGAGTATGTGTGTGTATATACCCCCAAACACACACACCCTCCTGTGTTTAAACCCCAACCTATAAAACTTCTCATTTCTTGTCTCATCTCAGACTTCTTACCCAATGGCAGATGTGAAGACCATTATAATGTTCCCATGGGAACTCCAGTACTCCCTACCTGGTTTAGTCTTGAGTCGTACAGGCAGGACACGGAAAGTGAGCTGAGGGCTATGCAAAGGACCAACCATGGCAGCTCTAACTGATTTGCTAAAGCTATTGACAGTATTCCCTTCTGCCACGTGAAAAATGTGTTTTACATCTGACACATGCATTCATAGAGGCATATATGTACAAATACAAGCTCAGTTCAGTTCAGTTCAGTCGCTCAGTCATGTCCGACTCTTTGCGACCCCATGAACGCCAGGCCTCCCTGTCCATCACCACTCAATGGACTCATGTCTATTGAGTCAGTGATGCCATCCAACCATTTCACTCTCTGTCATCACCTTCTCCTCTCACCTTCAATCTTTCCCAGCATCAGGGTCTTTTCAAGTGAGTCAGCTGTTCTCATCAGTTGGCCAAAGTATTGGAGTTTCAGCTTCAGCATCAGTCCTTCCAATGAACACTCAGCACTGAACTTCTTTAGGATGGACTGGTTGGATCTCCTTGCAGTCCAAGGGACTCTCCCAAGAGTCTTCTCCAGCACCACAGTTCAAAAGCATCAATTCTTTGGCACTCAGCTTTCTTTTAGTCCAACTCTCACATCCATACATGACCGCTGGAAAAACCATAACTTTGACTAGACAGACCTTTGTTGGCAAAGTAATGTCTCTGCTTTTTAATATGCTGTCTAGGCTGGTCATAACTTTCCTTCCAAGGAGTAAGTGTCTTTTAATTTCATGGCTGTAGTCACAATCTGCAGTGATTTTGGAGCCCAGAAAAATAAGGTCAGCCACTGTTTCCACTGTTTCCCCATCTATTTGCCATGAAGTAATGTGACTGGATGCCAGCTCACACACATATAAATGAATACATGGGGGAAATATGACACATGAGATCAAATGCAGTGAATATATACATTCATGCGTGTGTGCATGCTAAGTAGTTTCAGTCGTGTCCGAATCTTTGCAACCTTATGGACTGTAACCTGTCAGGCTCCTCTGTCCATGGGATTCTCCAGGCAGGAATACTGGAGTGGGCTGCCATGTCCTCCTCCAGGGGATCTTCTCAACCCAGGAATTAAACCCATCTCTTATGTCTCCTCCCTTGACAGGCAGGTTCTTTACCCCTAACGCCACCTGGGAAGTCCTATATACATGTATATAAACTTATAATTCAAACAAATGGTTTATGTATTTATTTATTTATTTATTTATGTATTTCTGTTTTGTTGTTCAGTCACCAAGTCATGTCTGACTCTTTGTGACCTCATACACTGTGGCACACCAGGCCTCCCTATCCTTCAGTATCTCCTGGAGTTTGCTCAAACTCATGTCCATTGAGTCGGTGATGCCATCCAACCATCTGATCCCCTGTTGGCCCATTCTCCTCCTGCCCTCAATCTTTCCCAGCATCAGGGTATTTTCCAATGAGTCAGCTCTTCATATCAGGTGGCCAAAGTATTGGAGCTTCAGCTTCAGCATCAGTCCTTCCTATGAATATCCAGGGTTGATTTCCTTTAGGATTGACTGGATTGATCTCCTTGTAGTCCAAAGGACTCTCAAGAGTCTTCTCCAGAACCACAGTTTGAAAGCATCAATATTTATGCTTAGAGACTTATTTAATAATGACAACAAAAAAGAGTTTTTGTCTACAACCTTCCTTAAAGCAAACTCACAGACAAAGGAGGAGGTTTACCTTTGGGAGAGGTTGCTTCTGCCTTGATCCTTTTGGAACTAAACGCCAGCCACTATCTTGGCACTGGAGAACATGTCCTTATTGACATTTGCTCTAATGAAATAAAAGAGCAGAGAGTGACTTCTTTGTTTATCTTGCTCATATAAAGAGGCCAAGAGCTATGTTTTGCTAAATAATTGGAAAAATGTGGGATCCCCCCTCCGCTGCCACTACTTCATAAAATGTTTGCAACTGTTTTCTTATGTCTCATATTCTGAAACTCCCAGGTATCCTTAATTATAGGATCCAGAGAATTCAGATGGGAAACACCCCACTCAACTTTCATCTACACAGTAAAGAATGTGCTTTTCTTTATCCAAACCACCAACAGAATAATCTCATTCCGCATTTTGCTGATTGGTTTGCAAACATAATCTTCAGTGGCAAAAATCCTGAAGGGCTGCCTTAAGATTTGAGCATTCAATCAGTCTCAGAAATTTCTTTTGGCAAAAATACTTAAGCTTGGTCAAAACTCGTGGGGCCGTGGTTGGCTTTATGTCTCTGAGGCTGGGTATTCCTGTTGGTGTGGTTAAATATCATCAGTAGTTAGGGGACTGGATATATTAACTTATCTCAAAGATTTAGTCTCCAATTAGCATAACTTTAAATGAATCCCATGGTTATACGAATCTGTATTTGTAGAATATTTTAGTCTTTAATTTTGCCTGGAGCACCACTAAAGACGGAATACTGAACAAGCTCTTAATTCATTAATATATGCTGTGGACACCAGTTAGCAAGCAATGGGCATTCAACAAATGAGGCCAGCAGTCTCCCATACAGTGCCACTGGCAGACATTGCTAATCAATCATGACACCCCCAGTGAGCTCAGGTGGAACCTCAACATTCATCTCAACCACTTCTAAGCAACCAGTGTTGTGCACAGGAAGAAACCAGTTTACCACTTCAGATCTAGTCATTCTCTATGTCAAGCTTTTTGAAAAAGGATTTCTTCAGTCCCCAGAAAAATACAGTTCATGCCAGGGAGTAAGTGTGTTTACAGGAGGAAAAAAGACTCATAGTAATCAACTTTATCAATATATTAAGGGGGAGAGGAAGAGATTGTGAGTGCCTATATTCTTGAAATCAGTGACTGAATGACTATTTCTTAGGCATCTTCTATGGCAGGCTCTGCATCTAGCGCTGGGGACAGCAGGGTCCAAGACAAGCAGTGCTTCTCTCTTCAAAGGACTGCCGTTCTAGAGTGTGAGGAAGGTAATGAGCATGTAGACAATAAATATGCATTATCATTTCAGACTCATAAATAATATAAATAAAATAAAGAGGGTTAAGTAGTAGAAGGCGGGGGTGTAGGTATGTTGTTGTTTTGAAAGTAAGTTAGTCACTCAGGTGTATTCGACTCTTTGTGACCCCATGGACTATAGCCTGCCAGGCCTTTCTGTCCGTGGAATTCTCCAGGCAAGAATGCTGGAGTGGGTAGCCATTCCCTGCTCCAGGGGATCTTCCTGACTCAGGGATTGAACCCAGGTCTCCCACATTGCAGGCAGATTCATTACCATCTGAGCCCCCAGGGAACCCCGTGTTGTTTTTTTAGCTAGAACATAAAGAAAGGTCTACTGAGGAGATGACCCAAAAAAACCAGCCATGAAAGACTGAAAGAACTTTCCAAGAAGAAAAGAAAGCATGGCCAAAATTCCTCAGAACAAACTTGGAATGTTTGCAGAGACAACAGAGGTTCAGGGTAGCTGATGCAGAGTGAATGCTAAATAGATAAGAAGTCAGAGAGTTGTGCAAAGGTGAGGTCAAATAGTGCCTGTGCTCCTACATGTACATTTTATTCTGGTTCACAATGTAGCATTTTCAGCACAGAAATGATGTGATATAATGTGTACTTCGGAAAACTCACTCTGGCTACTGAGTGAACAATAGGCTTTGGGACTGTAAGGAAATGACGCTGAAAGAAAATGAAAAAGGTTGTTGCCATGGTCAAGCCAAGAAAAGATGGTCACTATTATGGACTGAGTTGTGTGCCCCCAAAATTCTTATGTTGAAGTTCTAACCCCCCCAGTCCTTCGGAATGTGACTGTATTTGAAGACATCTTTAAAGGGGTAATTAAGGTAAAATGAAGTCATTGAGGGTAGATGCTAATCCAATATGACTGGTGTCCTTAAAGGAAAAGGAGATGAAGACACAGGCATGTACAGAAGGAAGACCATGTGGAGATGCAGGGTGAAAGCAGCATCTACAAGCCAGGGAAAGAAACCTCGGAAGAAACCAAGCCTTCTGGCATGAGGATCTTGGACTTGCAGCCTCTAGAACTCTGAGACATTTCTATTGTGTCACCCAGTCTATGGAGCTTTGTTAGGCAGTCCTAGCAAATTTAGGATTAGGTTCAGTTAGGGTTAGAGTTGTGGTCCTAAAGACTGTGATAAGTGAAATGGCCAAGTCCAGGATATATACTTTGGAAGGGAACTGACAATTCCTATCAATGGATTAGATGTGGAATGTGAAGGAAAGAGACTAATGAAAGCTATTCTCAAATCTAAAGTCTGAATATTTGGGTGGATGCTGGTGCCATTAGAGAAACAGGGGAGAAATCCAGAGTTCTGTCTGGGCTAGGTTAGGTTGACATATGTCTTGGTTGGGGAAATTGCAAAGAAGCCTCATGTGTCTCCTACGCACTCCCAAGGGATGCAAGCTCCTTTTCCTCTGCTGCTAGAGAGTCTCTGGAAGAAATTTTGGCAAAGCATCATTTTAACTTACACATGACAGAAAACTCCCAGTTTTGTGGGCAGCTTTTTATTATTTTTAAAATAATTGCTAGGAAGTTATTCCTTTGGTTTAGTAGAAATTGGCCTCTTTGTAAATTCCATCCATCAGATTTCATCCAACCATTGGACAAAACAGAACAAATCTATTTTCTCACTTAATGGCTTCTAGCAGTTACACGCTTGTAATTAAAATCAAGCTTCCTACAGAAAATAAGTAGAAGAGATGAATAAAGTGTTTTTAAGAGCTACTGAAGTAATGAAGAACTTCCAGGTCAAAACCCAGGAGAAAATAAAAACCTAGAGAAAAGCAAGCACATTGCTTTTCCCCTGTGAGCAGATATTGGCCTTGGATGAAGGATGGGGGACTAAACTCCCCTAGTTTTTAGCCTCATGTGGCTAAAGAGACTAGAGCTGGATTCTAGAGCCAGTCAAGGGGGAGTGATGGGAAGCTAGTAATCCCCCATTTTAAGTGTAACCCCAAAGGAATATATCCAAGAAATAAAGGTGAGTCAGAAATAAACCAGCCCTGACAAGGGCAGATTCATGTCATCTGAATAGCCCGTAAAATCTTAAGCTATAAAGCTGAGTTAAGGTGATCCTTAATTACTAGTTTCCTAGTTTCAGTCAGAACTAACAAAAATCCTTTTTGGTGAAAAATAACATCACTTTTGTTCTCACCATTTTTCCCACAAACCATTTTGTATTATAGTTATGAGAACATAATCAAAAGGAAAGTAGGTATACAAAGATGTAAAACAAAATGACTGATAATAAATAGACATAACAGAAGATAGAGTCAGATCCATGAGGTGTCCAGTTATCAAACTTATCAGATTAAGACTTTAAATAACAATCCCTTCTATATTCAAGAAGAAAGAAGGCAGGGTTAGATATTTCAACCTGGGAACTGAAAACATAAAAAATAAGAAAAAATAAAATGAAAGTTCTTTAACTGTGAAGCCACATGATAAAAACCCAAATGATAAGTGTAATAGCAAAAGAGTCAGTCAATTGGAGTCCCATAAGAAGAAAAGGGTGGAAAAGGTAGAACCAATATTGAGACAAAAAATGGCTGAGAATTTTCTAAAACTGATGAAAAACATCAGTTGATAGATCTAAGAAGCTCCAAAATTTTAGACTGATATCATCTCTGTAGGTTTCTCTTTTCCATGTACAATAACTCTATCACCTTCCATATATGACACTATATCCAGATTCTTCATCTCCAAACACCAAGGCATCTGCATTCTTCCTCAAATATAGTATCTTCAGTAAAAATCTGCTGCTTCAGATGCAATTTCACCACTATCAAGTACTAGATGAACAACTCCCCCTAAACTGTAACTATAAACACATATTAAGACCTTCTAACTCGAAAGTATTTTGCTTTCATATCCTCATCTCTTCTCTACTCTTCTTCAGGCTTTAATATTTTGTCTAGTATACACAGGAACAATGAAAAAAATATTCTGTCCAGTGCTTTTCTGAAATCAGAATCCTCTAAATTTGCTGAAGATGTCATTTATGTAACCCTGAATGGAAAGGAATCAAGAGTAGTTCTGCATGACATATTCCCAGTGAACCTATGCTGATGACTAGAAGTCACAGGTGATTTCCAAAATGCCAGCAAACTACCTATTTAATAAGAGTATATTCTGACATTAACCAAGGGTCAACACAATTCTACCAGTTCCTGAAGCAACTCTTGCCCCATTAACAAAAATAAGTATATAATTTTACTATCTCAAATATTCTTGAAACTTTTCAAGATTTCTTGACTATGAGATAAGTCACATTTGCAAGTTCTTCTCAGAGTCTGGGATAGACTTTTTCTGGGTCTAGACACAGAAAATCACCTACAAGGTCTAGAAGCTGTCTTAGTAACTCCATCACATACACTGGTTCATATCGCATTTCCTATCCATGTTTAATCGGTATTTTCCAAGCAACCACACTGACTAAGAGACAGATCTAATAGGTGGGTCATCCTAACATCTCCTTTGGAACACAGTGAAAACTGCTGCCTTTGCCTGATATGTTCCCCTTTCCCTGTCCCAGCCCCGTGTGTCCTGGCTAATTCACAGTCATCACGCCAGAGGCATCACACGTGACCCACCACCTATCTTAGCAACTTCTTTAACTCCTCAGTCTGTGCTAGAGCCTTCTCTCTGGAATCATACAGCACCCGTGTCTTGCCTGCAACATGGCATTTACAATTCGTACTGTACTCATCCTTCTTCTGTTTGTATTGTCAGCTGAGCTGCATGCAGTTTGAGGACAGGGACCAGTTCTTAGGCACTGTGTTGTACGCTTAGTATGTAGCGTATGACATATGTCACATATGTCTGTAAATTGGCTTTTGAATTAATACTGAAGTGTCAGAAGCTGGGTGGCGTTGAAGTTAAGTAAGACAGAAAAACAATGTTGAGTGCAGAGAGAGATGTTTACAATTCCAGAAAGAGCACAAAAATATCTGAGGTTCATTTTCATTGACTGTAGACTCTGAAAAATCTGTATCAGTATAGAATCAAGCTGTGGTACATATACACCATGGAATATTACTCAGCTATTAAAAGCAATTCATTTGAATCAGTTCTAATGAGATGGATGAAACTGGAGCCCATCTTACAGAGTGAAGTAAGCCAGAAAGATAAAGACCAATACAGTATACTAATGCATATATATGGAATTTAGAAAGATGGTAACAATAACCCTATGTGCAGAACAGAAAAAGAGACACAGATATACAGAATAGAATTTTGGACTCTGTGGGAGAAGGCGAGGGTGGGATGTTTTGAGAGAACAGCATCGAAACATGTATCTTATCTAGGGTGAAACAGATCACAGGCCAGGCTGGATGCATGAGACAAGTGCTTGGGCCTGGTGCACTGGGAAGACCCAGAGGAATCGGGTAGAGAGGGAGGTGGGAGGGGGGATCGGGATGGGGAATACATGTAAATCCATGGCTGATTCATGTCAGTGTATGACAAAACCCACTTCAATATTGTAAAGTAATTAGCCTCCAACTAATAAAAATAAATGGAAAAAAATAAAAATAAACAAAATAAAAGGTCCAGGAAATAAGCACAGGTGTGCCTGCTGACTTAGTCACAGATGTTAACTTCATTATTATTTTGAATATCAAATGGTGTTTATTTAGTGTAATACTGTTTACTGATTGTGTAATTATTATGTTTATACCTAATATTGAAATCATAATTGATTTGATTATTAATACATAAAAACAATTTAAATAATTGTGTTCAGTCATTAACCTTGAAAATGATTTGAATATCCAACACTAGGGGATTAAATTACTCAATGTACAATAGTGCTACAGTAGCACAGTATGTATATTCATTCACTCAAAAGGTTATGAAATTGTGTACTTATTGATATGTAAATATTCTCATAATCAAAGCTATGTTAGAGCTGCAAAATGGTGCATATAAATAGAATATAAAATAGCATAGAAAAATTCAGGGAAACAACTTTATGAAAGAATTACAAGTGATTGAAACTTTTTTCTTAAAACTCATCTATATTTTCTGAAGTTTGTTCAGGCAAAATTATTCAATAAACGTGATGTTTTGTAAAAAACAAGAATAAAAGTACAACTTTAAGAAGGCTTAGGGTCAGTGTGTACCATATCTTCCCATCTACTGGGGTATTATAAGACTCAAACAAGATAAATATGCATGAAAGCACTCAGAAAGCTAAAATATTTTTGAAGCATTTCTATTACACTGTAAACATAATCAATAATATTTTTGGCGATTTGGTCCCAGGGGAAAGCAAATCCTATAATATAAATGTTGGTGAGTCCCAGAAAGCTAGGCAGTCCTGGATTCTCTGTGCAGCGCTAAGAATAAAGCTGAAGCCACTAAATGAGGCCAGCTTTTGAGGTCTGGAGTCAGCACCAGGGCCAATCTCTCAGCCGCAGCCACACCCAAGTTCCCAGCCAATCTATGGACAGAACACTTGGTGATTCTGTTCATTCCCCTCTTCTTTGTCAAGACTGGTTTAATCTCCAAAAGCCAATCCTTTGGATTTGTTCAGAAATGTACTGCTTTTAAAATCCCAGCCAGCTTTGGAGAGTGGTCACCTCCCTTCCCTGGCTAGGCTGATCTGCACTCATTTACGCCAGGGGAAATTTACGTATCTCTTCTCACCAGCTCCCTTGGTTCTTGCTAATTCCCTAATCATACTGAATTATTTGGAGTTGACTGTGTCATCCTTGGTCACCTATCGATTCCCTCACTTCATTACTCCTTGGCCAAACTGTCTTTGGAGGGCTCCTGTGACAGATTTATATTCTGAGCAATAGACAGGAATGCGTTTCTCTGCTTTTCCTTTGCTTGTACTACATAAACATGTCCCAGGATACTCCCAGACAGGAGCAGAGGGTCAGACCTGTTCACAGAGGGCCCCCAGAGAGCAATCTTCTGAAAGGGGAGGTGGTCAGCAAGGGAATGGGATTAGCCACCAAGGGCCTGATTCCTGAGAGGTGTGTTTAAACTTCAACATGCTTCTTGATAACCAAATGACTTAATTTTCCCATGGAAATATTTATTGTTTAAATGCATATATTGGAGTTATTGATGTCTAAAAAAACCTATTCCATCTTTGGGATTTCAAACAATACTTTTATACATGTGCTGGTACACTTCAGCTAAACACATCACCTAGAGATTGCCATCATTGATTAGTGGTTTAATGGAAGTGTGTGTGTGTGTGTGTGTGTGTGTGTGTGCTCAGCTGCTAAGTCAGGTCTGACTCCTTGCAAGCCCATGGACTGTAGCCTCCCAGGCTCCTCTGTCCAAGTGATTCTCCAGGCAAGAATACTGGAGTGGGTTGCCATTCCCTTCCCCAGGGGATCTGCCTGACCCAGGGATTGAACCTGGGTCTCCTGCATTGCAGGCAGACTTTTCACCATCTGAGTCACCAGGGAAAGAAGGCTGGGCAAGCTGAATTCATGCAAAACAATTGGAGAAGACTCTTGAGAGTCCCTTGGACTGCAAAGAGATCAAGCCAGTCAATCCTAAAGGGAATTAGTCCTAAATATTCATTGGAAGGACTGATGCTGAAGCTGAATTTCCAATACTTTGGCCACCTCATGAGAAGAACTGACTCATTGAAAAAGACCCTGATGCTGGGAAAGATTGAAGGCAGAAGAAGAGGACGACAGAGAATGAGATGGTTGGATGGTATCACTGACTCGATGGACATGAGTTTGAGCAGACTCTGGAAGCTGGTGATGGACAGGGAAGCCTGGAGTGCTACAGTCTATGGGGTTGCAAAGAGTCGGACATGACTGAGAGCCTGAACTGAACTGAATTGAACAATTATTCTGAAACTTCTAAAAAGTTTTGTCAAAACATTAAAAACCCTTATTGTAGGCTATCAACATGAAGGCAAATGAAAAGAAATAGTAAACCTAATATTTAATAACACTATAACTTAAAATACTTGAATTAACTTATTTTATTTCACTGGGGGATAAAAAGGCTTGACAAGAGTGACTGGCTTCTTGATAAAGAGGTAGCATCTTTCCTAAACGGTGATGGATTTTCATACTTCTTTCTACATTTGGATCCACTTCCAACACTTTGTCCTCTGTACTTTCAGTTTGTGAAACATCTCTGAGAGTTTCTTTAGTGTGTAATGTTTCCTGGTGTCACTTCCTCTGGGACATCATCTTTTTCATGACATCCTCATTTATGTCAGTAAGTTTGTCCTTACTAAGTTCCTTGAAACATCCTAGAGTTTTCAGCAAAGCAGCAGTGTCAATATTCTTATGACCAGCTACTTCTTCTATAAACCCAAGATATTTCATTCAAATCTTACTTGTACTATTATCACATTTTATTGATTTTTTGCTGCACTTTCATTTTTATTGGCCAAATTTCCTCTTTTGATTATCTTTCTTTGTAAAATATTATGTAGGTTTATCACTGGGAGACAGAAGGCAAAGCATGACAACTTTCACTGTCTGTATGTGAACTGAATAAAAGATGCAGAGTAAGCAATCACCACAGACTTTAAAGACACAATGGGCATTTCTTACCATGATGCGTATCTGTTGTTTATGTAAAGATTTTCAGACTTAGGAGCTAACAATGAAATCTATGCCATCATTCATAGTTACTGTGTAATGGTAACTAAAATTTGAACCATGTTATTAGGGACTGCTGTTATTTAACTGAACTGTAGCGACTAAAACTTGTGTACGTTAGAGTCATGCTGAGAGGGCTGCCTGTCGTCACCCAGGTGACACAGGAGCAGTTAGGTCTTTGGGAGCAAAGAACAGATTTTAGGAAGGAGGTATGGATGTATCATCAACGTCAAATACTGACCTCCAGGGAGGTAAAAGGAATGATTCTGGCATTAGTTCTATTGCGTTGCCCATTGAGGACCTTAGTGAACAAATTGTGAAGCATAGATCTAATTGTAATAGGTTTCAGAGAAAAGCACTGAGAAATCTGACATTTTGAATATGAACTACTTTTAAGAAACTTGGCAATAAAGGAAAAGAGGGAGTTAAGACTGGAACTAGAGAAAGCCATTTAACATTTTTCGGTAAGAACTTTCCTTTACTATGAAAGCACCTAAATGTGTCGGTATGATCCTAAGAGATTCAGTCAACAATGTCTAAATTTCAGATACATCTTGTCTACAATAGTCCCCAGTAATATAAATTACTATGGGTTTAAAAACTTTAATCCACAGAAAGGAAATGAGAACTATCTGGCATTTCCCCTCACTCTCACCATGGGGCCTCTTTCTAAGAACTCATGGTCTCTTATTTTGCCTACTCTAGGGTTAACATTGGTCAACAGAGATCATTGTTATAATTAACCTGATGTTTGAACAGAACAATATCACTCTTTCAGTCTTGAGATTTTTCTAAGAGACACTTTAAGACATCTTTCTGGCATCTGACAACCTGAAAAACCAGAAATCAATCAACATAGATAAAATGCTTTCAATAGACGCCATCAAACCAGAAGTGATAATAGATGAAAAATATATTTCCCTTGGACCACTGTTCAATTCTCAGTCTCATTACCTCAAATTAGTAAGGATTTTATTAAAACAGATACTCAAGGGCTTTAGAACTCAAATATCAACTCTACCACTTAGTAACGTGTAATTCTGGACAAATTATTGAATATCACTCATCCATAAAGTTGTATACTAACATCTCCCTCATGGGGTTGAGATGAGGATTAAGCAAAATTATATAAGAAAAAGCCTTGATTATTGTTTTGTATTAGCTTGGAAGACAACCAAAAAATGTCACTTCCCTTCTAATCAATAAGAATGACAAGCAAGAGATTTGAGCCCAGTGTTGAGTGCAGGAACGGGGCTGATAGTCCAGCATGAAAATGAGACTGAAACACGAATGGACACCTCTGAAGCTGCAACACCTTGCATACCCCAGATTGTCTCAACAGAGCATCATCACAATGGACTTCACACACACACACACACACACACACACACACACACACACACTGGTATAATCATCTTTCATGCCTATTCTTTCTCAAATTTAGAAAGAGAGTGTTGAGTCAAGTTCATTTTTGCCCACTAGGAGTCAAAGGGTTTTCTTATCCAACTGTTTTTGGATGCTGACAGGGCAGTTCTGTCGCTGGCACAATCACATCTCAAATCTGTTTAGACTTTTCAGGGCTAGAATCTATTTTAATCTCACCATAACCAAGTGATACACTTGTTCACTCATCGTCTGCATTCCCATTGCCCATCCCCCCAACCAAAGACAAGCTTATGCAAGCAGGGACATTGCGGTGTTTCTGCTGTACACCAGTGTAGACCACGAGTGCATGATGGAATAAAGGAATGAACGAGCAACTCCATAAAATACACAGAACTCAACAAAGGAACCAAATAGACATTTCTCCAAAGAAGACACACAAATGGCTGACAGGTTTGTAAAAAGTGCTGAACATCACTAATGATCAAGGAAATGCAACTCAAAACAGCAATGAGATATTATCTCACACCTTCTAGGATGACTAATTTTAAAAAAGAACCATAAAAAGTGTTGGCAAAGATATGGAGAAAAGAGAGACCTGACATGCTTGGTGGCAACGTAAATTGGTGCAGACACTAAAATAAAAGTATGAAAGTTTCTCAAAAATTCTAAAAATAGAACTACCACAAGACCCAACAATCCCACTTCTGGTATTCACTGCAGCATTGTTTACAATAGCCGAGATATGGAGGCAAGCTAAATATCCATCAACATGGATAAAGAAACTGTGGTATGTACACACAATGGAATATTATTCAGCTTCAATAAAGGAAATCTTACCACTTGTAGTAATGAGGATAAACTTGGAAGACATTATGCTAAGGGAAATAAGCCAGATACAGAATAACAGATACTACTGGGTTGGTCAAAAACTTTGGGTGTTTCATAAGCTGTTGAACTTTTTGGTGAAACCAATATATGATACCACTTATATGAGGAATTTAAAATAGTAAACTCATAAAAAGCAGAGAATAGAATAGTGATTACCAGGGGCTAGAAAGAGGAGGAAACAGAGAGGTCTTCAATATTAATAGAGGGTACAAAGTTTTAGTTTTGCAAGATGAATAAGTCCTAGAAGTCATCCGCATACTGTCTACTATTGTTGTTGTTGTTGTTCAATTGCTAGGTCATGACCAACTCTTTTGCAACCCAGTGGACTGTAGCCTGGAAGGTTCCTCTGTCCATGGAATTTCCCAGGCAAGAATACTAGAGTGGGTTGCCATTGCCTTCTCCAGGGACTATTCCTGACCCAATAGTTAATAATAATTCTATTGTATTTGTATGCTTAAAATTTGCAAGGAGGGTAGATGTTAAGTGTTCTTAGCATGATATAGTAATGATAATAACAATAAAGAAGGTAGGAGGAGACTTCTAGAGGTGATGGATATGTTTATGTCATAGACTGCGATAATGATTTCAAAAAATGCATGCTTATCTCTAAACGCAAGTTGTATGTATTAAATACATCCAGTTATATGCATGTCATACCAAAAATGAGAGCATAGAATGCATAAAATGTCCTCCCCATAGAAGAAGGCCGGAAAATAAAGCAAAGAAGTTGAATGAATTGCCTAAAGCCTAGACCCAAACCACCTCACTCCCGTTTGTCCCTTCCAGAAGCCTGGATTCCCTCTCACTGGCTGGGCCTTGGCTTGTGTGCATGCACCTGAATCTCCCTGCAAGGCCGCCATGTGGGATGGATAGGAGCTGCTCGTTGGGTACTGCCTTTAGGCAGAGATGGTGCCATGGCTACTCTGGAGAATGCTACCCCTGGTGACTACTCCCATCAAGAATGTTCTGGAAGCTGCAGGGATGAGGGGTATTCCTCTGCCATGGAGAGGAAAGCCAAGTCTCAGGATGAAGTATGCAGAGACTGAATTTCCAGAGGCATAACAGGGGACCTTCCACCCCCACTCTCCTATGAGGTATTGCAATTGGCCCTGTCAGCTTGGTATTTGAAAGAAATGGGCCAGGCGATGGGGCTGGATAAATCACAGTCACTTGAAATGTCACTGTGTTCTCCTATCACATTTGAATTTCTCCCATGTTACGATAGATCTTCTCTGTTTGCCCAAGCTGAATTGAATCTCTCTTTTCCTATTGTTGGAGGAGCCCAGGGAAAGGTTTTTGGTGCACTAATATTTGGACCCTTCCCAAAAGCCTTCTCTCTCCACCCTTCTCAGCAGTCTTTGCCCTTCTCTTGCCAATCACAAGAAAAGACTTCTGAGTTGTTACCAGTTTGCAAAACATCTGCTTTTACTATTTGGCATAGTGTGGTGATGGGGGTGACAGGGGATTTGATTGGCCTCACAAGACTTATTATATTTGATACATTGTGTGTTAGACTTGGTACCCCTCCCCTCACTCATTCCCATACTCTGTATTCAATCCCGTGACTGGTTTCTTGTCAGCTTTATTTTTCCAAGGCCCAGGAAACTGGATTAACTGTTCTAGGGTTAACTGTGTCTTTTTCTGCTAGTGCTTCCTGGTCCCTCCTTCTCACACTCTCTGCCTCTTAATCAATATGAGAAGCTGACGGCTTCTTTGTTCTTGGTCATCTTCTGGGGCTTCAGGGGAAGAAGCTGTCCAGAAAAGAGACTCCTGATTTACAGACCGTCTCCTCATTCTCAGTCAGGGCCAACATTCCTTAGTACTGTGTCCGCATGCGAGCTCAGCTGGCCAAACGTCCACCCAGACGGCAGGATGGTGGTTTTGGGTTCCAACAAAATAAGTAATCTTGTGGCCTGGGATGCCCTCCTCCTTCCCCTTGGCCCATCTGCATCTTTCCCAAGTTCCCCTAATCAACAGCATGCTCACCTCATTCAGGAGGCCTTTCCTGACCTTCAACCCTGCCCACCAATCCCTCCTACCACATTTAATAACTTTTCATATTACACATTTGACTCCTGTCCTACTCTCTCCCACATCACTGGCTGATCTTTTCCATGGTACAGAGAAAGGGCTAGCCAGGCCTTTGGAATTAGTAATACCTGGTGATGAATCTCCATTGTACCTTGTATCCATTTGCTAAGGCTGCCATAACAAAGCACCAAGGAGTGGATGGCTTAAACAACAGAAATTTACTTTCTTACAGTTCTGGAGTCTGGAAGTCCAAGAACTAGTTATCAGTGGGATTGGTTTATTCCGAGGTCTCTCTCAGAAGATATAAAGGGAATATTTCATGTAAAGATGGGTGCAATAAAGGACAGGAATGATATGAACCTAACAGAAGCAGAAGATATTAAGAAGAGGTGGCAACAATACACAGAACTACACAAAAAAGATCTTCATGACCCACATACCACAATGATGTGGTCACTCATCTAGAGCCAGACATCCTGGAAGGTGAAGTCAAGTGGACCTTAGGAAGCATCACTACAAACAAAGCTAGTGGAGGTGATGGAATTCCAGTGGACCTATTTCAAATCCTGAAAGATGATGCTGTGAAAGTACTGCACTCAATACGCCAGCAAATTTGGAAAAGTCAGCAGTGGCCACAGGACTGGAAAAGGTCAGTTTTCATTCCAATCCCTAAGAAAGGCAACATCAAAGAATGTTCAGACTACTGCACAACTGCACTCATCTCACATGCTAGCAAAGAAATGCTCAAAATTCTCCAAGCCAGGCTTCAACAGTAAGTGAACTGTGAACTTCCAGATGTTCAAGCTGGATTTAGAAAAGGCAGAGGAACCAGAGATCATATTGCCAACATCCACTGGATCATCGAAAAAGCGACAGAATTCCAGAAAAACATCTACTTCTGCTTTATTGACTATGACAAAGCCTTCAACTATATGGATCACAACAAACTGTGGAAAATTCTGAAAGAGATGGGAATACCAGACCACCTGATCTGCCTCTTGAGAAACTGTATGCAGGTCAAAAATCAACAGTTAGAACTGGACATGGAACAACAGACTGGTTCCAAATCTGGAAAGGAGTACATCAAGGCTGTATATTGTTGCCCTGCTTATTTAAATTCTGTGCAGAGTACATCATGAGAAATGCTGGTCTGGATGAAGCACAAGCTGGAATCAAGATTGCTGGGAAAAATATCAATAACTTCAGATATGCAGATGACACCACCCTTATGGCAGAAAGTAAAGAAGAACTAAAGAGCCTCTTGATGAAAGTGAAAGAGGAGAGTAAGGAAGTTGGCTTAAAACTCAACATTCAGAAAACTAAGATCACAGCATCTGGTCCCATCACTTCATGGCAAATAGATGGGGAAACACTGGAAACAGTGACAGACTTTATATTTGGGGGCCTCCAAAATCACTGCAGATGGTGACTGCAGCCATGAAATTAAAAGATGCTAGCTCCTCAGAAGAAAGGTTATGACCAACCCAGACAGCATATTAAAAAGCAGATTGCTTTGCCAAGAAAGGTCCATCTAGTCAAAGCTATGGTTTTTCCAGTGGTCATGTATGGATGTGAGAGTTGGACTATAAAGAAAGCTGAGCCCAGAAGAATTGATGCTTTTGAACTGTGGTGTTGGAGAAGACTCTTGAGAGTCCCTTGGACTGCAAGGAGATCCAACCAGTCCATCCTAAAGGAGATCAGTCCTGGGTGTTCATTGGAAGGACTGATGCTGAAGCTGAAATTCCACTTTGGCCACCTGATGTGAAGAACTGACTCATTGGAAAAGACCCTGATGCTGGGAAAGATTGAAGGTGGGAGGACAAGGTGATGACAGAGGATGAGATGGTTGGATGGCATCATTGACTCAATGGACCTGAGTTTGAGTAAGCTCCAGGAGTTGGTGATGGACAGGGAAGCCTGGTGTGCTGCAGTCCATGGGGTAGCAAACAGTCAGACATGACTGAGCGACTGAACTGAACTGAGGCAAGCAAGAGAACCTTCTCCCCTTTGCCCCCAGGACACTTTGGGAGCTTCTATTTCCCATTACAGCAACTTGTTTGGCACAAACTCTGAGCCGGCGCACATTTCCTGAGGTGGTGTCCTAATGGGACTGGCCATAGCTGGCAGGTATCCTTGGGTTGATGTCTTGGCACAATGTCCTGCCTTAGGCCCCAGGAATAGGGAAACAGTCATGCATGTTCCACAATTGATGCTATTTCCTATGGCTGCTATAATAAATTCGGCTTCCCAGGTGGTACTAGTGGTAAAGGACCTGCCTGCCAATGCAGGTAGATCTTAAGAGTCGCAGGTTTGATCCCTGATTCGGGAAGATCCTCTGGAGGAGGGCACGGCAATCCACTCCAGTATTCTTGCCTGGAAAATCCTGTGGACAGAGGAGCTTGGCAGGCTACACAGTTCATAGGGTCACACAGAGTCGGACATGACTAAAGCAACTTAACAAGTTATAATAAATTACCACAAACATGGTGACTTACAATAACAAAAATTTAGTATCTTTCAGTTCTGAGCTTAGAACTGTTAAAATCAAAGCGTTAGGCTGTGTCACATTTGGAAGTTATAAAGGAGAATCTGTTTCCTTGTCTTTTCCAGCTTCCAGAGGCCGCCTGCATTCCTTGGTTTGCAGTCCCTTCCTCCATTTCCAAAGACAGCATAGCGTCTTCAGATCTTTACTCTGATCTCTGCTTCCACTGTCGTATTTCTTTGTCAGACTCTAACTCTCCTGCCTCACTCTTTCCCTTAAAAGAATACTTTTGATTATATTGAACTCAATGGGATAATCTAGGATAATCTCCCAGTCTCCAGATCATTAATTTAATCACATCTGCAGAGTCCTTTTTATCATGTAAGATAACAAACTCATTTTAAAGGAACTCCCTCCAGACTACTCAATATCCAGAACAAGGCAGACTAGGCCGTGTTCCTCTTCCCTATCCAGGCCCTATTTTATTTCTAAGGATTGCTTCTTGCCCTAGTGAATGACCTCCCCTTTGTTCACTACTCCTCCCCATAGAGCTGGGCCTTGCAAGCCTCCCTGTATAACTGTATGAAGACTCAGTGGGTAAGGCCAACAACCAAAAAGGAAATAAAATATGTGAGAAGAGAGAGCCCATCTCAGCTGGCAAAGAAAAAAATGTTTTCTACATCACATAGTAATTTTTCCATATAGTTACAAATACATTAGCTTGGAAATCTGGTATAGTTGACTAAGCTAGTGGGCTGGCAAGGACAGCTAAGTGCAGGGATGAAGAACTCCCTCAGATCTTAGGGAAGTGGACTGAATGTGAAAATCAAAGGAAGGTGCTAATGGTTCATCATTAACCTTCTTATCCCAGGGCATTTGCACTGGCTGTTCCTTCTTACTCTACCTCCTCATGGCTCATTCTCTCACATCATTCAGGTCTTTGCACACATGTTGACTTATCAGAAAGGCCCTCCCTGACCACTCCATCTAACATACACACACACACTTTCCACATGTATACACACTCAAGGGCAGTAAACAGTGCCTTTGCAGACAGTACGTGCTCAATGCATATCTGTTGAAAAGTGTGGAATGACCAAGTAATGATCATTCACTGTGGTGATCTTCCTGGATAATACCTGCATGATAGCTGAGAACTCCAGCATCTTAATTTGATATTGCTGTATTGTAAAATCTGTAAGACATTGGCAATGAGAAGACATTGACCTATACTCAAGGAGTTCATTACATAGCTGACGATGCAAGGATTGAATACATGAAATGAATTCATTTAACACGGCCTCACTCACTGAACCATCAAGATCCTGGAGGGGAGACGGAAGACAATTTCAATTATGGGTAAGTCAGTACAGATGGAAAGTTCTGTGGCAAGTTCAGAAGAGGAAGAGACCAATGTGGATGGGCAAAGTCCCCTGTGTGAAGTAAGCTCTAACAGAAAAGCACATTCTATCACATGGATACTTAAGCCAGTATAAGAGGTGGGTCAGGCAGGTGCCTACTCAGGACACTCATTTATACTGAAGTCCGATCACCGGAGTCAGCTGGAACTACAGAATCAGCTAACAAGCAATCCATTACATAAATGACAAAACTCTAATTGATCTTCTTTTCTGTGACAAAGTTCTCTTTTTGTTTATTTGTTTTTGTTTTCTTTTATCTGAACATGCAACAGGAGAAAATATTTACAGCCCTTGTCTACTTGCTAAGACATATAGAGAGAATTTTGTTTTCTCAGTCTGTTACTTGGTTAAGGAGTATTTATTAAGTGCCTTTTTTGTGCTGGACCTTTTTTTAGGTTCTGAAGGTCTACCTTTGAACAAGAGAACTGGGGTACACACTTTTGAAGCTCTGCCCAAAACAAGCTAATGTTCCCCAAAGGGGCTTGGGTCAGACATCCCAGGGGGTGCTCAGTTGATAACAACCTATGAGAAATGTGTTTACTAGGTGTTAGCATTAGGGGAAACTGATTGAAGGCTACTTATCTGCAAACTCTTTGAGCCATATTTGTGACTTTTCTATAAATCTAAAGTAACCCCCCCCCAAAAATTTTATTTTTAAAGAACACATTTACTACACAACTTAACAGTAAATCCTATTGAAAGGGAACTGTTTTATATATTTAGAAGACATTCCATTTAAGCATTTTATAAGCATTCATTCATTTATTAATATTTAAATGGCTATCGTTCTACTTAGAAACATTTCCAATAAAGCCATACCATTTGAATGTGAGAAAAAAATTTAGAATTTATTTATTTTTATTGCAAACATTTTTATTTCTTGATGTATATTTCATGATATACACAACATTTTAACACAGTAGTTCACATATAAAATTCATATGCAAATAAATATGCACTTAATGGGAGGTGGAATCTGTGGTAGTTCAGAGGGTAAAGAATCCACCTGCAATGCAGGAAACCCAGGTTAAATTCCTGAGTCAGGAAGATCCTCTGGGAACCCACTCTAGTATTCTTGCCTGGTGAATTCCATGGACAGAGGAGCCTGGCAAGCTACGGTCCATGGGGTCACAAATAGTCGGAGACAACTGAGCTACTAGCACTCACACTAGTGGGAGGGTACATATCCCAAACAGTTTTTCTGATAGAGGTACACAATCAAATAATTTGGAGACCACTGAGAAATGTACACATAGCCCTGCTGCTGCTGCTAAGTCGCTTCAGTCATGTCCGACTCTGTACGACCCTATGGACAGCAGCCCACCAGGCTCCTCTATCCACGGGATTCTCTAGGCAAGAATATTGGAGTGGGGCCATTTCCTTCTCCAACACATAGCACATTGTATCCTAAAAATTTGTCTGCAGATCTATCTTCCCACTTGTTCTTAACGGAAGGAATCTGGCTTCTCAGGCAATCACCCACCTAGTAAGTCTTTGACCTTGCTCATGGAAGCCTGGACACCTTGTTCCTCTGGGATACTTTTGTGATTTGAGAGCCAGGAAGTGCAGTTAACTTGGGGATCAAGTGCAGAAACAACTTATCCTGGATATTTGGAAAGCCTATCTCCCTGGCTTACCGTTTTTCTGTTTTCTTTTTTTTTCCCTTTTAAAAGTTTTAATTGTCATGGTTTGTGTTTTCTGCTTTAAGTTGCCTCACATTCTTTTTGGGGGAGGCAGAATATAAATCTTTAATAGTTACAGTAAGAGTCTATGGAAAAAAGCAAAAGCTCAACAACTTAAAAGAACAACAGCAATTTCTCAGTGGACTTAGGAGATGCATTTTTTTAGCTCTTCATAAGCAAGCATTTACATTTAAATAATGAATGCTCTAATGACTCATATTCTATGTACTATTCAAGTAAATTAGATCCTTTTGTCAGTGATTCCTTGGCCTGATTGCATAATCATCTCTGCTTGAACTGAATGCAGCAGCAGATCTTTAGTGAAAACCTGATAGCGTAGAAGCCAAAAAACTGATAGGGGAAGCCAAAACTGGTTTGGCTTCCCCTGCAGGGCCCAGCCACTGCTCGTCCAGGGCTGGTACTTATTGCAAATGACAGAATAGGAGATGTGGAAGGGTCTTTATAGATCAATTATTCAAAACTCCGCATTTTGTAAGTGAGAAAATTTAGATACAAATAGAGAAAAGGTCCCACCCAAAGTCATCCAGCAGTTAACAGCAAAGCTTGGATTAAAACCTGAGTTTTCATCACCCTGTCTCTGCTCTGTTAATGTCAACTCTCTTCCAACTGTTGAACTGGATTTAATGTAATTTAGCCCTTTCAATAATTTTCACTGCCCTTCGCAATAATTACCAAAACTTTAGAGGGTTTATGATGATTTCATTTCTGCCCATCATTCTGGGGCAAGGACTTTCTGTTCATGCGGAGAATGTGCCCATTCTTCATTCTCTCCCAGTCTCTCTGACGGCATCTTGACATTTGGGATGAAGAGAAGTGACGAAAATCCTAGTCCCACTGTAGGAAACTCCACAGCCAAATAACGTTAGGGGGCAAGCTAAGCATCGTTCTGGGAACCAGCTTCTTCATTAAATTGTCTGTGAATAAATCAACAACTATTGTTTCTCTGAGACTCATGGTACTATTGCTGCCCCGCAGGACACGCTCTACGCTGGGAAAACCCAGGTGACAACTAGTAATAATGCAACAATGAGCCTTCACCTCATCATGGAGGACTCCAGGAAAAATAATTACAAGCAGGGATGCTCTCCAAACCCCACAGATGGCTCCACCAGCTCTTTCCCCAGAGTTAAAGACAGACCTGACAAACACCATCAGCCTCAAGGATATCAAAAGCAAAGAGAACCAGAAAACAAGGGGAGAGATGAAGACATCGCTAGCTGGACCAAAAGAGACTCCAAGGCAGTAAGCAGCGGGGAAGGGGGGGCGGGCGGTGGCTCTTGAGTGAAACAACATCACAGCTGCCATCATCCAGGCCGGGCAGGCTGGGAAACAGCTGAGCTAGCAGAACAAGCTCCCAGCAGGCTCTGCAGAGCGGGCCGCAACACAGCGTAATCCGGCAATAATCGTTCTTCGGCAGCATAGACATTTTAGCAAGGCAGAGGGGAAATCCCAGTCAAATAAATGGCTTCTTAAAACAAAGCAAGGCAATATCCAGACTTTCAGCCTCATTGTTAGGCCTGGATAGATCGTACTGTCATCCACAACGATCCAGAAACAGTAGACAGTAGTCAGCCACAATGAAGAGACCTGAGTCCTGGGCTTATCTATAGATCTGGGTAGCTCACTCCAGCTCTCTAAGCTAGCTACTCTTACTCATTAAGCAAAGAAGTTAAGTTAGATCTGTGATTTTCAATTTTTGTTTTAAACATAAACTCTTTTTTACCATCATATAATATTTTATCCCTGGTGGCTCAGACGGTAAAGAGTCTGCCAGCAATGAGGGAGACCTGGGTTTGATCCCTGGGTCAGGAAGATCCCCTGGAGAAGAGAATGGCTACCCACTCCAGTATTCTTGCCTGGAGAATTCCATGGTCAGAGGAGCCTGATGGGCTACAGTCCCTGAGATCACGAAGAGTCAGACATGACTGAGCAACTAACGCTTCATTTCATTTTACATGAAAGCTCAAGATTTTAAAACATCATAAGGGAGCCTCCAAGCTGAAATGGAAGTGGTAAGAACAGTTTGGCTTAGAGGACCCATCTATCACCTGTTTGCAGCTGAGTACCCCTCCTTGGACCCCGGGACTTGGAAGGTTTGAAACTGCTTGGCTAGAGGCTTTCTAACCCTCAAGCTCTGTGACACCATGATCCCAAGAACCTATGGATTTGGGGGGATGGTGAGACTACTTGGGCTTTGAGGGGTGGGCTAAGTTGGAATAAAGGGATGACAGAGGAGGACGTATTGTAGGCAAGGAGCAGAAACATCGGGAAGCAAGAAAAGGCTTCTCAGCGAAAGTAAAACATTGAATCAATACTGTTGACTCCACAGGGAAGGGTGAGAGTGGTAACAGTGCTTCCCAGGACTGGTTGCAGCAGGCTTCTATTTTCATTATATCCTACCCCAACCAATGGGAGACGCTTTCCAGTGAAGTCACAAGAAGCACATCAGGTTACGGACAATAGAAGTGCAGCTCAGCCTGACAAACAGCCAGACTGCTCATCCACCGTAGGTGTCCATGGAAACCAAAGGCTCTTCACCTTATTATTGTCTTCAGGGCAGAAGGGACATCATGTAGTTTGGGTGCCCGCACACATTGTTGCCCTTGTAAGGTCATAAGGTCATTCCCACTTAGACTCTGCTAGCTTCCTGAGATAGGAGTGTGGCTCTTTGTCTGAGGGAGCTTTCCGTTTGTCTAGAGAAAACAGGCATGTGTTTCTGGGAAGAGAAAAATGAAAAATATAATGAAGTCTAAAATGTTTAGTCAAGTTTACAGGTGATAAGGATGTGCCCTTGGGAAACTGGCAGAGCAGTGAAGTTGGAGGGAGTAAATATGAGCTTTGAGGAGCAAGAGTGCACCTACCTTCTGATGGCTTTCATGGTAACAAAAGAGGAGAAATACGTTGGAAAATAGATCCTTAAAATGCAGGAAGCAAATGCTCAGGTTCCAACCCAGGATCTCATATCTCTGGCTGGTACAATGGGGTTGCCGTTAACCCTGATGAATCCTCTTAAACTTTCCAAGAGCTTAGTGTGGTTAATTGTCTCCAAAGAGGTCACCAGCAATCTTGCCATTCTTGTATATGCAGAGTGTTCCGCCCAGCAAGAGGCAGCCTCTATTTTCCCTTCTGAGTCCGTGCTGGCTTTGACTTGCTTAGACCAATAGAATGTGATGGACGTGACACTGCCAGTTCTAGTCCTAGCCTTTAAGAAGACAGGCAACCCCCAGTATCTTTCTCTGGGAAGCCGGCCACCAGGGCTAAACAGTAGATAAAAGACCACATGAAGAAAGAGATAGTCCTTATGGAACAGAACTGGGTGCTCCAGTCACAAGTCAGCACCAAGGCCCCAGACAGGTGCCTGAGGTCATCTTTGATACTCCAGCCCTGGTGAAGCACATAGTTGAGTTCCCAGAGAAATTCAGCCATGTGACTGACCATAACCAATGGCACATGAAAGAGAAGGACTACTCAGTTGAGACCAACTGACACAGAAAATTGAGAGACATGATTAAATGTTATTAGGATGTCAAGTGTTGGGATGGCCTGTTATGCAGCAAAAGATTATTGATACACCTGGGCTGGGACTTCCCTGGTAGCTTGGTGGTAAAGAATCTGCCTACTAATGCAGGAGATGCAGGAGACTCAGGCTCAATCCCTGGGTTGGAAAGATCTCTTAAAGAAGGAAATGGCTAGCTACTCCAGTATTCTTGCCTGGGAAGTCCCATGGATAGAGGAGCCTGGAGGGCTACAGTCCATGAGGCCACAAAAGAGTCATATACAACTTAGCAATGAAACAACACCTGGACTGAAAGATAGGGACTGTGTATAAGGAAGAAAATATGTTTGCCCCCTCTCCAAGGCAAACATACTGAACTAGAGATCCTTGGGCTTTTAGGGGATCCAAGAATGGACTTCAGGGAGCCTATGACTCTGCCTGGATCAACATGCAAATTGTAGGTCCCTGCACATGTGCGTGCTTCTCAAGGGAAAAAAGATCATAAAATGAATCAGATTCTCCCACCTCAGGAGTTCCTGACAAGGAGTGGGCTGGACAAGGAGTGGAGAAGACTTATATCTCCTTGCTGTGACTATAGACTCTGTTTCATCGGGTTTAGCTTATTCAAACTTTTTTGGAAGTATATGACAAGTTTGTCAAAAGAATCAAACCTCAATGTATAAAATAGATAAAAGTGAGACTTCTCCAAATGAAGTGGAGGCTTAGATTCTCCACAATGCTGCTGCTGCTGCTATGTCACTTCAGTCGTGTCCTACTCCGTGTGATCCCATAGATGGCAGCCCACCAGGCTCCCCCGTCCCTGGGATTCTCCAGGCAAGAACAGTGGAGTGGGTTGCCATTTCCTTCTCCAATGTGTGAAACTGAAGTTGCTCAGTCGTGTCCGACTCTTAGCGACCCCATGGACCGCAGCCTACCAGACTCCTCTATCCATGGGATTTTCCAGGCAAGAGTACTGGAAAGAGTACATTGCCTTCTCCAGACTCCACAATGCTATATCACCCTTATTCCCACTGAGGTTCCTGAGACACCCTTGTGATTGAAAACTGCTTGCCATGGGGGCAATTTTCCCCCATACTTTGCCTTTTCCACAATGTCATATAAATGGAATTTATACAGCATATAATCTTTGGAATCTGGGAGGAGGAGCCAAGATGGCGGAGGAGTAGGACGGGGAGACCACTTTCTCTCCTACAAATTCATCAAAAGAATAACTGAATGCAGAGCAAACCTCACAAAACAACTTCTGATCGCTAGCTGAGGTCATCAGGCGCCCAGAAAAGCAGACCATTGTCTTCGAAAGGAGGTAGGACAAAATATAAAGATAAAAAGTGAGACAAAAGAGCTAAGGACGGAGACCCGTCCCGGGAAGGGAGTCTTAGGCGGCCTTGCTTGGGCTAGGGTCCGGGCCTGAGTGCCCTGAGGACAATCGGAGGGAGCTTCTGTGAGGTGCCAACTTGAACTGTGGGAGACCAAAAGAGAGAAAATTAACCGGCCGGAACACACTGCCGGCCGTTCGCAGAACAAAGGGATGGAGAAAGTCCCAAGAAGAGTTCGCAGGCTGCGGACCCGCCCAGCCCCGCCGGAGGCAGGAGGCAGGGGGGAGGGGAAGGTCGCGGCGAGACACAGGGCGCAGGCACCCGACCGGCGCGGGCGGGGACTGGGGCTGGGGACGCAGAGGGCGGAAGGCGCGCGCACCCGACTGGCGCCAGCGGAAACTGAGACTGGGTCCGCGGAAGGGAGTGAGTGCGCCACACCTGGGGATAGTGCGCCCATCAAGCCCCTCGCTGCCTGGACCGCTCTGACGGGGAAGGCACAGAGAGCAGGCGCAGCTTTTCCTTCCCGCTTTTGTGTAACACCCGAGGGCTGGAACCTAGCGCAGCGCGGGGCGCGCTCCATATAGAACAGCCGGGAGCCTGAGCAGCGCAGACGGAGAAAGCAGCGTCAGCCCCTCCCGGCAGCGCCAGCGCCCCCGCAGGGCCAGCCCCTCCCCGCAGCGTCAGCCCCGCCCCGCAGCGCCAGCCCATCCCCGCAGCGTCAGCCCTCCCAGCAGCGCAACGGAACTAGCTAACTGAATAAGAGTCCACCTCCGCCCGCCTGTGTCAGGGCGGAAATGAGGCTCTGAAGAGACCGGCAAACAGAAGCCAAATGAACAAAGGGAACCGCTTCAGAAGGGACTGGTGCAACAGATTAAAATCCCTGTAGAAAACACCGACTTCAGCGGAAGGGCCCTGTAGATATCGAGAAGTGTAAGCTGGAACGAGGAGCTATCTGAAACTGAGCCGAACCCACACTGACCGCAGCAGCTCCAGAGAAACTCCTAGATATATTTTTACTTTTTTTTTTCTAAGTAAGGAAAAAAAAAAAAATTTTTTTTTTCTTTTTATATTTTTCTTTTTTATTTTTTCTCTTTTATTTTCCTTTAAAATTCCCTATTACTCCCCCATTACTCCTTAACTTTCATTTACATAGATTTTTACGATTTTTTTAATTAGGGGAAAAAAAAAAATTTTTTTTTTTTTCTTTCTTTCTTTTTTTGTTTTTTTTTGTTTGTTTTTTCTTTCTTTTTTTTCTTTTTCTTTTTTCTTCTTTTTTTTCTTTCCGTTTTCTCTTTTATTTTCTATTTTTCTTTTTCTCTTATTTCTTTTAAAGTCCTCTAGTACTCCTCTACTACTCTTCATTTTCATTTTCACTACACTATAACCTTACCAAAAAAAAAAAAAAGAGAAGCCCTATCTTTAAACCGAAGATTATTCTCTCCCAATCTTGACTCTCTTTTTTCTACCTCAGAACACCTCTATTTCCTCCTTTCCCCTTCTCTTCCCAATCCAATTCTGTGAATCCTTGTAGGTGTCTGAGATACGGAGAACACTCTGGGAACAGACAGCTGCGTAGATCTGTCTCTCTCCTCTTGAGTCCCCCTTTTTTTTCTCCTGCTCATCTCTATCTCCCTCCTCCCTTTTCTCCTGTTCATGTAACTCTGTGAACCTCTCTGGGTGTCCCTAACAGGGGAGAATCTTTTCGCCATTAACCTAGAAGTTTTATTATCAGTGCTGTATAGTTGGAGAAGTCCTGAGACTACAGGAAGAATAAAACTGAAATCCAGAGGCAGGAAACTTAAGCCCAAAACCTGAGAACACCAGAAAACTCCTGACTACATGGAACTTTAAGCAATAAGTGACCGTCCAAAAGCCTCCATACCTACACTGAAACCAACCACCACCCAAGAGCCAATAAGTTTTAGAGCAAGACATACCACGCAAATTCTCCAGCAACACAGGAACATAGCCCCGAATGTCAACATACAGACTGCCCAAGGTGACACCTAACACATAGACCCATCTCAAAACTCATTACTGGGCACTCCATTGCTCTCCAAAAAGAAGAAATCAAGTTCCACGCACCAGAACACTGACACAAGCTTCCCTAACCGGGAAACCTTGACAAGCCAATCGTCTAACCCCACCCACTGGGTAAATCCTCCACAATAAAAAGGAACCACAGACCTCCAGAATACAGAAAGTCCACTCCAGACACAGCAATCTAAACAAGATGAAAAGGCAAAGAAATACCCAACAGGTAAAGGAACATGAAAAATGCCCACCAAGTCAAACAAAAGAGGAGGAGATAGGGAATCTACCTGAAAAAGAATTTAGAATAATGATAATAAAAATGATCCAAAATCTTGAAAACAAAATGGAGTTACAGATAAATAGCCTGGAGACAAAGATTGAAAAGATGCAAGAATTGTTTAATAAAGACCTAGAAGAAATAAAAAAGAGTCAATTAAAAATGAACAATGCAATGAATGAGATCAAAAACACTTTGGAGGGAACCAAGAGTAGAATAACGGAGGCAGAAGATAGGATAAGTGAGGTAGAAGATAAAATGGTGGAAATAAATGAAGCAGAGAGGAAAAAAGAAAAAAGGATCAAAAGAAATGAGGACAACCTCAGGGACCTCTGGGACAATGTGAAACGCCCCAACAATCGAATCATAGGAGTTCCAGAAGAAGAAGACAAAAAGAAAGGCCATGAGAAAATACTCGAGGAGATAATAGCTGAAAACTTCCCTAAAATGGGGAAGGAAATAGCCACCCAAGTCCAAGAAACCCAGAGAGTCCCAAACAGGATAAACCCAAGGCGAAACACCCCAAGACACATAATAATCAAACTAACAAAGATCAAACACAAAGAACAAATATTAAAAGCAGCAAGGGAAAAACAACAAATAACAAACAAAGGGATTCCCATAAG